>NW_008352723.1:29181-56474 GCF_000622305.1 Nannospalax galili | reverse complement strand
CCATGTTTGTTGCTGCTCTTTTCACAATAGCTAAGAGATAGAAACAACCTAAGTGTCCCTCAATTGTTGAGTGGATAATGAAAATGTGGTTCATTTATATGATGGAATTTTACTCAGCAGTAAAGAAAGATGAAATCATGAAATTTGCAGGTAAATGGATGGATCTAAAAACTGTTATACTAAGTGAAGTAACACAGACTCAGAAAAACAAATGATGTATGTTCTCTCTCATATGTAGCTCCTAGCACCAAATCCTTTTAAATTCCAGGTCCTTTTAATACAGCAGTCCCTTCTGCATGAAATAACTACCATCATCATGACTTTAGCTAAGCCTGATCGCTAAACATAGCCACAGTTGGGCTTGTTGATGGTTGTGCTCATTCATTAAAGCAGTGCCAAGCAGGGTCACTGGACCCTCACCTGAGTAGCTAGCCATGCTTCCCAGCCAACTAGTCCAGCCTTGGGAGACAAAAGAAAAATGAGGAAGAATTCAATAGAGGGATGCCTTTGGAAGCTCTTGTCAAAAAACTCCAATGGACTTTCATATGAACATTTGAAAATTGCCCTGTTCTGACTTTTCTCTAGTTCCCTATCTAGAGCTTGTAATGCTAATTACTCTTGCCTTTACTTCTCCTTTACATCTCCTGTTCACAATTCAAGGACTTTCTTTTTCCCTTAGAGACAAGAGTTATACAATTTGGGAGTCTTTTAGATTGACCCACTGAAGGGGTATTCCAGTTGCCTCACCGTGCATCCCCTGTTCAGCATGGAAGAAGCCAGAGCAATCTGCATCCTGCTCTTCAGAGGATGGTATGATAAGAACAGTAGGTAGGTATTGGCTAGGCAGTTAGGGTAAAAAGACCCCAAAGAAATGTAGCCAGCTTCATGGCTAAAAGTCAAAATGTCCTTGGGCCTGTTAGCAACACACTCTCTTCCGAAGGCCAAAAATGTCAAAATGTCAAAAGTATTTGGGAGCTAGTATCTAATCCTTAAAAGATTTTAGGGTTATCTCTTCAGAGGGGGGAATGTTGGAGAAGAGGGAGTGGGCATGGATTTGCTCAAAACACCTTATATGCATGTATGAAATTCTCAATAAAGTTTTTGTAAAAGTTAAAAAAAAGAAAGAGTTTGGGGCCATTTTTTATTATTCTGTGACGTCACTATTCCAGTTTTCTATTGTTACCAAATGAACTAGTCCCAAACATGGAGGGTTAAAGCAGTTATGTGCAGCCAGGCTTGGTGGCGCACATCTTTAATCCCAGCACTCAGGAGACAGAGGCAGGCAGATCTCTGTGAGATCCAAGCCAGCCTGGTCTATACAGTGAGTTCTGGGGCTGCAAGGAAACCCCGTCTCAAGAGGACCAAAAAAAAAAAAAATTCAGGTGTGTACAGATGGAGGCTGGGGTTAGAGACATCTGAAGGCTTTCATGGACTGTACATACAATATGGCTTCTTCACCATCTGTTTGGAGCCTCAGCCAGGATGGCTAAATATCCAGAAGATGCTGGCTTTCTGTTCATGACTTATTCTCCTCCTCGCATAGAGGGAGTCTCATGGTGGTTGGACTTCTATGATGCCTTGCTTCCTAGACTGTATGTTGCAAGAAGCTCCAAGACTATTGAATTTTAACCTAAGATGCCGTCCCCTCACTTGTACCACATTTTTCTAGTCCAAACCAAGTAACACAGCCAACATAGCTTGAAGGGACAGAGACTGTACAAGGACCATGAGAACCAGGAGACACTGAGGGCTGTCTCTGAGATTAGCCAGTATATGCCAACAGATTTCTCTATGATCTCTGCCACTGCACATTTGTACTTCTGGGGATGAACTGACACAGTGGAAATGAGTGGAAGCCATTCATAGATGCTCTAGCAATACTGTAACAATATCTGAGTGAAAGAAGAAAGGGGATGATGAGAGGGGAGGAATTCTAAAGGGGGGGGATGAGAGACAATAATGGAGTGAATATATGTGACACAAAAGCAGAAAACTGTGGGGGGAAGAGAGGAGACCAGCAAGGAGGGTAAGGTTTAGGGAAGGATGAGGGAAGGGCAAATGACAACAAAATATAACACACACACACACACACACACACACACACACACACACACATATATATATACACACACATGTATGGAAATATCGGGGTGAAAGTATTACCTTGCTAACTGAGAAAAGAGTAACATTTAAAAAATAACAACTTAGGGAAGTGATTGCAAGTTACATACTGACATCACTTAACCCAAACTAAATATACCCCCAACTCCACTGACTTAAGGCAAATACACCAATGTTCTTTGAAAGGCCACCTGGCAGGAGGAGAAATGTGGCAGAGGAGAGTTTAGAGTTACTGCTTTAACTGAGTGGGCTTTAAGTATCTTATATTGGGCCTGGAGGAATGGCTCAGCAGATAAGAACACTGACTGCACAAGCAGGAGGACCTGACTTAAAAATCCCCAGCCCCTGTGTAAAAAGCTGGGTGTACTATAACCCCAGCACTCGGGGAGTGGGGAGGCTGGAACAAGAGGATCTCTGGGGCTTATTGGCAACTAGATCCAGGTTTCAAGAGAGACCCTGTCTTAAGAATAAAGCAGAGAATGAGAGAGCAGGACACCTGACTTCCTTTCCAGGCTTCCACATGTGCACATATCTCACAGACACACACACGCACGCACACACACACACACACACACACAATCTTACAAAATATTGGATTATGAAAATACATCTGTGGGATTCCTCTGCTTGCATTCATCTACTGCCAGCTGCCCTCCACCTCTAGGCTCTGTGTCACTTCAGGGTAGCTTCCTTCAGAATTGTTCCTACAGCCTCTGTAATCATGTTTCTTGCCCAGGCTTTAATTTTCTTCCATCTGTTTGCTACCCATCATCAAGAGTAACCACTTTGAAATATAAATTTGACATGATTGACATTCTAGCTTAAAATCCTCAATGGCTTTTGCCATCTTAAAAATTCCTTAATATGATTTACAAAGCTTTTCAAAGTTCAAACTCTCTTCCTATTGACCTTCAATTACTCTTTGATCAAATAACATTGAAATATTTTATTCTTTTAGCCTTATCCTTCCCAACTCCTAGGTCTGTGGCAGACAGTGCATTTGTCTGATATGGCAGACCAGACTTATAATAGAAAATTTGACCCTGAAGTTGCATAGTTGAAATAGTGCAAAAGTTCACTGAAGCACTCGGAAAACTGAGTTGGAACAGCTGTCGTCCATGTGCTGACCCATCAATCCAAGCAGCTTTTATCTTATCACACCAGTGGGAGATCGGCTGGAGAACACACATGTTTTCAAAACCTCCACTCAAGAGATCCCTAAAGGTCTGGAGGCATGGCTCAGTAGTAGATTACTTAGCATATGTAAAGCTCTGGGTTCAATCTGAAATACAGAAAAAAAAAGTGACCCATACAGCTTCTGCTCATTGTGCTTTGGCTAGAATGAATCAAATGGGTAGAATAAGCACAGGATGGTGGTACACAGCTTCAATCCCACACACCAGAAACTGAAGCAGGGAGGGAGATCAAACCAGCCTGGACTGCACAGGCAGGTGCAAGGCAAGACTGGGATACATAGTGAGACCTTGTATCAATAAAACAAATCCCACCACCACCAACAAAAGCAAATGGCTGGAACAACGATTACCAGCAACCTGGTCACATCCATCACAGCTCTTACCATCGTTAATCTCATCATCATCTTTAGCACAACTGTTGCCAGGTCTTTGCACTATCCCTCTACCATTTATTAATACATAATAAATTCCATGAAAGGAAAAACTGTATTTGTATGGTTAGACATTTTGTTCTCTTCTAGTACCCACCAAATTCTAGGTATCCAATGAATAATTTCCTGAATAAACAAATGAATAAAATATTTAAACTAGCAAATGTTTCTTAAAACATTAAACCTCAACAACTTTCTGTAATCACGTGAATAAATTATGAAACTCATTATATACATTCCTTTCCTTCATTTGTTTTTGCTTTGTTTTGTTGTGTTGTGCTGGAGATCTAACTCAGAGCTTGGCCCTTGATCTACCACTGAACTACAGCCCCAGGGTTTGTTTTTTGGTTTGGTTTGGTTTGGTTTTTTTGGTCTTTTTGAGACAGGGTCTCCCTGTAGCCCTAGCTGTCCTGGAACTCACTATGTAGACCAGGCTGGCCTTGAACTCACAGAGACCCGCCTGCCTCTGCCTCCTGAGTGCTGCGGTTAAAGGCGTGTGCCACCACGCCCAGCCAGGGTTTGTATTTTTGGCAGGATCTTGCTTTGTAGCTTAGATGGGCCTCAAACTCTAGATCCTCTTGCCACTGCTTCCCAAGTGCTGGAATTACAGGTGTGTGCCAATATATCTGACCTCTTGTATTTATTACACTCCTATGAAAGTGATGTGATTTCTTGTTATTAACTCCATTTTAAAAGATCTTGAAGTGGAGGTTTGGGAATTACAGAGGATTTCTCATTGGTCAGTCACAAGAAAGAACTGCTGTATCCTCATTCCAGATCCCATTCTCTGTCTGCAGAGAAATGGATTAATACAGCAGGCTCAAGTTGTTTGAACTCTGCACATTCCAAAGGAAGGCCAGTCTTGAGGACTGTACTTGGCTGGTTCCCAGGCAATAATGCCTGAACCCTGGGAATATTCTGCCTGAATAAGTGTGAAGTGTTTTGCATACCTGAGGCCTTGGACCATGCTGTATTTATGGAGAATGCCTGTTGCTCTGGTGGGAGCTAGGCAGGAAGGATGAGAATCTGAGCAGCTGTGGTCAGTCACCCCGGCGCTGCCAGGATACATGAGTGATCTCCAATAAAACCCCAGCTATCAAAGCTAGCTTGAACTTTTATAGTTTGCTCTATTTTACAAGACTTGTCACACATCATTGTGGGAAAATTATGCATATCTCATGAAGTTCCACTGGGAAGAAGAGCCTAGAAAGTTGTACCTGGTCATTTTAGATCTTTTTGCATGTGCCTTTTCTTTGGCTTATTTTTATCTGTATCTTTTTCTTTTAATTTTAAGTGTATTCATTTATTCTCTGAGAATTTCATACCTGTCTAAAATAATTTGATGCTATCCACCCCCACTTTCCCCTTCCAACTCTTCCTACACTTCCCCCTGCCTAGCATTCCCTTCCTAACCTCATGCTTCATGTCCTCTTTAAATATATATATATTAGTGATGCCCATGTTCACATGTGTGTGGGGCCATCCACTGAAGCATGGGCAGCCCATCAGGGGCCACACATCTGAAGAAAACTGACTCTCTCCCAGCAGCTATCAACTGCTAGTAGCTTCTCAGCTAGTGGTGGGGCTTACAAGGCATCCCCGCTTCATGCTGGAATTATCAGTGGAGTGACCCTGTGCAGGTCATGTGCAGGCAACCACAGCTGCTGTGAGTTCATGAGTGTGACGAACATGTCATGTACAAAAGACACTGTTTTGCAGCAGTCCTTCCGACACCTGACTCAAAATCTTTCTGTCCTCTCTTCCACAATGTTCCCTGAGCCTTGGCGTGAGGGGAGCATGTGCATGATACAGACGTCCTATTTGTAGCTGAGCTTTCCACCATTATTTAGTCTCTGTATTTTGACCAGTTGTGCATCTCTGTATTAACCACCATCCACTGCAAAAGGAAGTATCTCTGATGAGAGCTGACAGCTGCACTAATGTACGAGTATAAAGAAGTATTTAGAAGGCAGTTTGCCCATGTTCATTTAGCAAAATAATAGCAGTAGGTTTTCCTCTAGAGCCTATGACCTTCACAGCCATGGGTCCTTGGCCAGGTTTTTAGTACCAGGCATGAGTCCCTGTGAAGCAGGCCTTAAATCCAAGCACTAAGTATTTGTTTACTCCCCTAACATTCATGCACTATTACACAAATGGGCACACCTTCATCTGTATCTTTTCATTCTAATAAGCTGCCACCAAGCATAGGCCTGTTTGTCTTTTTTAATGTGCGTGAATGTAATGCCTGCATGTGTGTAAATGCACCCATGTTGTGCACTATCCACAGAGGTCAGAAGAAGACTTCAGATCCCCTGTAACTAGAGCTCAAGAGGGCTGTTAGCCACCATGTGGGTGCTGGGAATCGAACCCCAGTCCTCTGCAAGAACAGTCAGTGCTTTTAACCACTGACCCATCTCTCCAGCCCCCATCGAACTGCTTTTTTAAAGTCCCAAGAGCCTGTCTAATGAATCAGCAAGCCTGAGTGTGGACTTGAAGAAACTCCAGTACAGATTTGTTTTTGTTTTTGTTTTTGTTTTGTCTTTTTGAGACAGGGTCTCCCAGTAGCCCCAGCTGACCTAGAACTCTGTATAGACCAGGTTGGCCTCGAGCTCACAAAGATCCTCCTGTCTCTGCCTTCCATGCCCAGCTGCAGTACAATTTTTAATACGCCAGGCTACCTACCTTTCCAGATTGTATTGTAAACTTAGGCTTTAAATTGGAAGTGCTTTTTAATTAATCTTTTTTTCCAGACATGGCATATGTCTTTAGTAACCCAGCACACAGGAGGCAGAAACAAGTGGATCTCCATAATGTTGAAACCAGCCTGATCCACATAGTGAGTTCCAGGCAAACTGGGGCTACAGGGATACCGTGTCTCAAAAACAAAAGAGAACCCCTTGCCCCACCCCGGTGACCCAGAAATTGTACTTTCCAGCGCAGCTTTCCCCATAATCCCTTGCGCCCTTTCTTTCCAACTTTGGCCCAGGAGAATGGCTTCCGAAAATAAGGGTAGGGAGAAGAGCAGTTCTTCCATCAGTGTGGTGGTGACCTAGGCACACGCCATCAACTTTCACAAGCTCATCCAAGGGCTTCAAGAAACGTGCCTCTCGGGCACACAAAGAAATCCGGAAATTCAGAAGGAGACAGGCGCTCCAGATGTGCGCAATACCAGGTTCAACAAAGCTGTCTGGCCCAAAATAATAAGGCATGTTCCATATCATATCCATGTTCCTTTGTCCAGAAAACGTAATGAGGATGAGGATTCACCAAACAAATGTATACTTTGGTAACCTATGTCCCCATTACCACATTCAAAACGCTAGAGAGTCGATGTGGATGAGAACTAACTGCTGAGAGTTAAAGTTATAAAACGGCAAAAAAAAAAAAAAAAAAAAAACCATAAAATTTAAATATAAAAATTATCCTTTTTCCTTTTCTTGGTGTGCCTAGGAACTTATTTTTATCAACAAATATTAGTTATATAGAATGTGAGATTTCATTATGACATTTCCACATATATTTTGTTCACATTCACACCCCATCTACAAAGATGGACCTCGGGCATTGAATCAATGCAACAGGCATTGATTTTGGGAGAGACGTATAAACCAAGGGGTCTGATCCAGGTGAACCTCCCCAGCCTTGTTTGAGGGGTTAGGGTTCCTCGAATTCGGCCAATGGACTGCTGAAAGAATCCAGACTGAGTATGATGTGACCCAAAGAAGGCACAGCCAATGGAATGAAAGCCATTGAAGACAAGCGTCTGGATAAGTCAATCAGAACTCCATCCTTCCCTGAGGATTGATGAGTCCTGGGTGTCTTCATAAAGCCCTAGAGTCAGATATTTTCTTAGCGACCTGAATTCTAGCTGGACATTATTTATTGGATGCTACTTCACCTACTTTATTGTTTGTGTCTAAAATTACAGTATGTATATCATATACAAGCACATACAATTTAAAAACTTTTAATTCTCTCTGCTTAAAATGGAGATTTTCTCCCTCTCGATTTTCTTACAGCATTTTATTTAAACTTGTAACTTGAAACATATTCTTTTCTGTTTGAAATACAAATAAATCTTTTTAAAACCTAGATTGCTATTTTTGCCAGCTTGATGATTTACTCAGAAGTTTCTTTTTCCTCTGAAAAAAAGCTAATTAGCTAATATACATACTTTCTCCACCCTAATCACCAGGAACAGTTAGGATGAACCCAGGATGACCAATGGTGTGTTGATTCCTCCTGCTGACAACTAATTGCTATATGTCTCAAAACTACACAGGTAACAAGTATTGGCTATTGCTATGGTTGGATCTAGCTGTCCTGTGAAGGTCTGTGTGTTGGGATTTGGATCCCAGATGAAACTTTTAAGAGACTTAGCAGAAGTAAGAGTTCATTGGGGGTGCAGTCACTAGCAGGTCTCGTGGGCCTCATGGTTACTTGGAATATGATTGTTCTGAAAGCCCTACCCTGAATTAGTCTTCTGGTGTCCTGTCTCTCCACATGGTCCTTCTTCCATATGATCCTTTTCACATCTTCTCACCATGATCGTGTGAGGCTTTCACTAGTGGCCACATTGGTGGGGCTTCTCCATCTTGGATTTTCTGCCTCCCAAGTTTTAAGCTAAGTAAACTCTTTTCTTTATATAAACCCAGCCTCAGATGTTTTGTCATAGCAATAACAACAATAATAAAAAGGAATGGTGGGCTATGACAGTTATGAGGATAAGATTTCTCTTTATCCCTCTGCACTCTATTAGTAGATTGCCTATGATGTGTATTTTATTCTGGATAATTCTTACTCGATAATACTGGTTCTGTTCACTACTACCTTTGTGGAGGTTTAAGAGAGTTCCTTTTAAATTCTATTTCCTCAACAACATATAGCATGTTATAATAGCCACATTTTAAAGATAATGTTCAACTCATTTAAATTCTTTCCTAGTATAAATTTGGTTTGCTTGTGTTAATTTTCAGTTAATGTTAAATTAACTCATGTATAATTGTATTTGCTAATGCTGCCCTGCTGATATTTATATACACTTTTTTTTTTCCTCCAGGTAATATGGTAGGTATCTTGATCCAAATTTACTGATTAGCCCAGGCAGTTGGTAGGTGTCACTCTTTAAAGTAATACACACAACTCTTAAATATTGATTGATACATAAGATAGAGACTACAGGTGGGCAATAGTCCTTTAAGAATCTGAAAAAGGCAAAAAAGGAAATAGTCTAATCAACAGCAAAAGTTAAGTAGAAAAAGGAAATCTATCAGAGTTGAGTGACACTGATGGGTTTTAAATGTGTTAATTTATTTTTATTTTATGTGTATGAACATTTTGTACACATGTATATAAGTGCACCCATGCCAAACAAAGCCCACAGAGGCCAGAAGAGGGTATTAGAGTCTGTGAGACTGGAGTTACCAATGGTTATTAGCCACCATGTGATAGTTGGGCCATCTCTACAATCCCAAGGATTTTTAAATTTAATAACTGATTCAATTACCTAGCAGTCATCAGTTTAAACTCAAAAGACCACAAGACATACATAGGTGTAAACCTAGTTTTAGTACCATTGGCCACTTCACTGTATACTTTTGAACTTACTATAATGTAAACGTTGCAGGTCTACAGTTCTTTTCAGGATTTAGGGTTTTTGTTTGGGGTTTTGTTTTTGTTTTGCTTTTGAGACAGCAGCTCATGTATCCCAAGCTGGCCCTGAACTCTTCTTCTTTCTGTCTCCACCTCCTAAGCATGGCACATGTCCCAAGTCAAAAATATGTTTTATCCCAATTCTAAAATTAAAAAACAAACCTCTGGGAATTGGAAAATTCTTGCAAATCTAGGAATCTAGATTCTTTTAAGTTTTTATTAGCACACATTATATGTAATAGTGGATTTCACTGCACCATTTTCATACATGTATGTTACATATTTTGATCATATCACCCCATCACCTTTTCTTGTCTCCCTCTTATTCCCACTGATCTTTCTTTCCCCAGCTGGTCACTCTTCCACTTTCCATTTTCTTGGGTTTTTGTTTTGTTTTGTTTTATTATTTGACCCAAGGAGTTTCATTAGGATTACTTACATGAGCATGGGTTGAGAGGGGTTATTCCCCTGAACATGGGTAACCTACAATGGCTAAACCACTGAAGATGTCTCTCTCACCCCCTAGTGCTGAGATTCTTTTGGTAACTAGATTTGAGGTAAAATGACACAAGACTAAGTATACTCTTTATTTAGGTCACCTAATGTGAATGACCTAAATACATTTTGCTGAGAATTATCAGCGTGCTTGAGTGCTGGGCAGTACCTAACCCTACTTAGCACAGTTATTGCTTTGGTTTGGATTTTGAAGGAAAAACATTAAAATGTGAAGTGAATGATAAAAGATTAGATTTAGCATATATACATATATATACACATACATGTCATCTTTTAAAAAATTTAATTCTGTATTATATTGAGTTAACAGAAGTCAAAGAAATTTAAAAAAAAATAAGAAAAAGTAAATAGACTGGGGTGGGGGGTGCGGGCATGTTATATACATATATGAGAATATGGCCCATATTTATTTTAGTTTCTGTTCAATGTCTAGAATTTAGCATGGAGCTTATACGCAATAAAAATTAAAGGAATATGTTTATAAGAAGTACAGAGAAAGGCAGCAAAAATAGGAAAAAAAATCATAGAATAATCAATAAGAAAAAAGAAGCAATATATTCCTAAAACTGTGGGGGCCCATGGGGATGGGCAGAGAGGGAACAGCTAAGAAAGGAGAAGAGGGAAAGGAAGACCAGAAAGAGAGAAACCTAGGCCATCTGCTCAACCTGGCTTGCTTACAGCTCTGTAAAGAAGACAGAGCCTTTTACATGCTTTCTTTGACCTTTGAGTTGCTAATTTATTGATTAAAGGCTTTCCCCAAGTTATTTATACTTAGATTTTTATTGCAGGCCTTTGAAAAGCGAGGCCATAACAGCTCACCTAGAGGGAAATTTTCCTTTGTTTGAACTGACAGTAAAAGAAGACCTGATGGGGGTCAAACACTTCTGATCTCTGGAACTAACCTTTCCTTAGAAAGAGCAAAAGATACCCTACCCTGGCATCTGATATGTTTCCTTTGAAAAAGAAATGTTAGAGTATAGCAGTAATGTTTTCTTTTCCCATGGGTCTTTTTGTTTTGGTAATGTCATCCCCAGGTATTCATTCTCTATTGCGGCCTCTGCAAGTTAATAATTCAGAGTTTACCTGAACCTTCAAATTGTACCACTTAGGGTATTTTGATGTAGTTTGTTTTTTTTTGTTGTTGTTTTTTTTTTTTTTCTTTTCTCAGCTCTTGGTGAGCTTACCAGTGAGTTTATCAATGAAAGAAAGTCATAAAAGGAACTCCCCTGCAACATCCTCTACCAATTCACTCTTTCTTCATACCCAATCTGTTAATGACACACTATTGCTGAAGAGCTTGCAGTTTCCTTTGGTTCTAAGAATAAATTTCAGTGCAGCAACGTGGTTCAGGCTAAAAGCACTTGCTGCCAAGCCCTTATGGCCCTGAGTTGAATCTCTGGAGTCTACACTGTGGAAGGAAAGAACTCCCAGGTTGTCCTCTGACCTCTACACATCTCTCCCCACAAGGCAACATAAAAATTCATGCCATCAAGACCTTTACAAAGGTACTTAATTCCACTCACTGAGAAGCCCCAGCTTCTGTGTGTATACCAGCCTTGTTTTGTCCTGGATTCCATGACATTTCCAGTCTCCAGAAGCACCTTCACTCTGCCTGAACCATCCAGCCTCACATTGATCCTTGCTCTCCCACCCCAATACCAGGTTCCAGCCCACTTTTCCTGATGGTTTGGACTGATAAATTCCATTCACTCTTTAGTTCTCATGTTAATTTGCAGCATATGCCACAATGAGACAGTGCCTTCACAGAGACAGCCTAATTCTTGGATTCTTCGAGTCATTTAAACCAAGAATGAGCCTGATCAGTTTTCTGAACTATTCCTTACGATTTCTCTTGTAACTGTTCTTCAAAAAAAAGGAATACTCTCCTTTTTAAAATTAAACAGTACATCCAGCATGATGGTTGCACAGGACTGTCTCCCAACAGACAGATCATAGACAGATGCCATCTTCCCAGGCTTGGTTGCACCTGCTTGCCTGGGACCATCACAGCTAAGCTTGTTGACTGTTAACAATCCACAAGAAAAGAGGGACACCAAGAGTCAGCCACATCTCCCAACAAATCGGTCTGTCCTACCTTCACAAGGGGGAGAGGCTGAGGGTATGCAAACTGAGGAAGCAGAGGGGAGGGTCTCTCCTTATTTTATGTGGCTGTGGGGAAGTCACCATCCATGCTGGGATGAAGACTTTTCAGTGCAGCCTTAGGAGGGGAGTACCCCGACTCCTGTAAGTAAACCCTCACCCATTGATTTGTAAGCCTAATAAACTCACTGGTTTCCCAGACTATAGTTTGGCAAAATCATACTGCATTTTGTCACAGGGACCAAGGGGGATGGGGTGGAGATTGTTCACACCCATCCAGAAGGGATTTTAGCTATGGTGATATAGGGAAGGAAATGAGGAACTTTGTCTTTTGGGGGAGAATTTGACTTGTCTGACCCTTATTGATAGAGAACAGCATATGAAACCACAAACAGATGTTACCAATTGAATCCCACCTGTTGTTTGCAATATAGATGGTCGATAATTCATTGCTTCTATCATCACAGCTTTCAGTGCTTGTATTTCCAAATTATGTATATTCTTCCTTTCCAGTAAAAGATAAGCCCAGCAAAGTCACAGACTATGCCTGTTTTGTGGAGCTAAGTCTTCCCACTATCCTAGGAAGACATGGGGAAAAAAGTCTACCTGTTAGGTTCCTGGCAGGATCCTAAAATGGCGGTGCAGCTTGCATATTTTAAAATGGAGGGCTTGAACTTAGCCTCAGTAGAGTCCTGCAGCTTACTAGGGGAACAACGAATCCTGAGGTGAACTGCCCAGTCTACATCATGGAAAGTTATGCAATCACCTGAATGCCTATAAAAGATATCTGACACCCCCTTGCCCCCTGCTGTTTTTTCTCTGTTGCTGTTTCTTGTTGCTCTTCCCCTGCTTCCCCAAGAGGCAGCCCAGAGGTGTTTGCTCTCAAATAAACTGCCCTCCCCCCATGGAGTTGCCTGGTCAGTGGTCTTCACTGTGTCCTCTTCCATATACTACCCACCCCAGACAGCCAATGATAGACCAAAGTACCACCAAAGTCCAATTTGATGAGCCAATGAGTTTTATTAGGGTTACTTACAAGAGTGTAGGTGAGGAGTTACTTCTAAAAGTAGAAATGACTCAAAGGCAATTGAATTACCAAAGCCCACCTCTGCATGAGTGACAGTTCTTGAAGGTGGGAACCTGGAGCTCACTGCATGACTTAGAGGTAGCTCAACAGGTCAGAGAGTACACCTTTTTCAGGCAGTTCTGTTTGTGTGAGCCTCTTCTAGACAGCTTGGCTGATCTGGGACTTTTCTATACAACTTGCTTTTTCTGAAAGTATCTCTCAGCAGGCCTTAATGCTTATGTAAGTTTAGGGATAGAGGACTCTAGTGAATCTAGTAAGTTTCAGGGACTTCCTGAAGCCTTTGAGTTGTTTACTTCCTGAGTTTTATTGTGCTTCCCCACAGGATAGAATGTTTCATCTCTCTTCAGAACAGTCCCAGTCTTATTGAGCTTTCCTTCACTATAGAAATTTTATCTTAGAGGAAATTGTTACACAGCACAAGTGCATACTACCAAGCATGATGCACAGGTTATAGGAGTTCAACAGGAAATATTTGTGAAGGAAGGCTGAGGCGCCACATGGGAGCTTCCTTTTTCTGTGCTATTGAGAGACCTGAGTGACTCCCTCTTGGATAAAACCTCCATTTTATATGGGACTGACCCAGCCCTGAACCCTGTTCCAGGAAAAACCGCCAAAAAAGTACACTTGGAGCAGATAGAGAACAACTCCCCCAACAACGGTCAATTAACCAGGGACAGGAAAGTACTAAAAGTCCAGATATCTTTTCAGATTTCATGAAGCCAGCAGTTTATGGTTTGGCACTGAGCTGCAACCAGTCAGATGCTTGCCAGGCTGAAGACCCCCTACTCCCTTACTTGCTGAACTTGCTGAAATAAACCTATAAAAACCTCTGTCTCCCAAAGCAAGGGGCCTCACATCTGAGATCCGCTGGGTCAGTGACAGAGTGGGCCCAAGCCTAACCTTATAACAATAAAAAACCCTTGTGTGTTTGCATCGGTCAGCTCCTTGGTGGTCTTTGGGGTCTCGCATACTGGGCACAACATTTTGGGGGCTTGTCCGGGATCCCCAGGACCCCCGAACCAGAGGGTTCCTGACCGGCCAGTAAGTGTCTGTTTGTTTCTAGTTGTGCCTGCATGTGTCTGTCCCAGCTTTTGTTTTGAGCCTCGAGGAAAACTTGTGAACAGTGTGTTCAGGAGCGGTTGGAGCAAACACACTGGATGACCATGACCACAGAGGTCTGGAAGATGTTCCAGACCCCAGCAGAGGGGCGGCCCAAGCTTAAGCTTACAACAATAAAAAACCCTTGTGTGTTTGCATCGGTTGGCTCCTTGGTGGTCGTTGGGGGTCTCGCGAACTGGGCACAACGTCTTGGGGGCTTGTCCAGGAGCCCCAAGACTCCCCCCCCAGGACCCCAAAACCAAAGGGTTCTTGGCCAGCCAATGTCTGTTTGCATCTAGTTATGCCTGTCTGTGTCTGTCCCAGCTTTTGTTTTGAGGCTCGAGGCAAACTTGTGAACAGCGTGGTCAGGAGCAGTTGGAGCAGATGCACTGGATGACCATGACCACAGAGGTCTGGAAGATGTTCCAGACCCCTGCAGAGGGCACGGAGGGCCCCAGACTCTGTCGATTTCTATGAAAGAACAAGGCGGGTTGCTACAGCAGTGTGGCAGTTCACCTCTGTCCTACTTTCAGTTTTTCTTCCCCACGAGCGGGAGAATTTGCTACTTGGCCTTCTGCTTGTCTCTCTGGCTGTTTTTTCTTTGGTTGTCTATTTCTCTGTGACTGAGACGAAGGGCCCCAGACTCTGTTGATTTCTGTGAAAGGACAAGGCGGGTCGCTCCCATGGTGCGGCAGTTCGCCACTGTCCTACCTTCAGTTTTTCTTCTGCATGGGCAGGGGAATTTGCTACTTGGACTTCTGCCTGTCTTTCTGGCTCTCTGTTTTGTCTTTGGTTGTCTATTTCTCTGTGATTGAGATGGACACAATGGGACAGACTCCCTCTACACCCCTGGACCTGGTTCTTGCACATTTTGGAGAAGTTAAGACTCGAGCCCATAACCTTTTCAACGTGGGATGGCCCTCAGAGGGGACCTTTGATCCCGCTGTCATTAACGCAGTTGAGAAAATTATTCTTTGACTGTGTGTAGGACACTCAGATCAAATATTATACATAGTGGTCTGGGGAGATTTAGTTAATAACCCCCCTCCTTGGGTCAAGTCTTTTCTTCCTTTACAGAAAACTGAGGTGCTGACAGCTGCAGAATGGAAAACGACAACCCAGAAAGCACCTAAGCCTGAAACCAAACCATCAGTACTGTCGCTGTACCCTGTCTTACAGGGCAGCACAGAAGATCTAATTTTTCCTCCCCCTCCTTATCCACCTCCTCTACAGGAGGTACCCCTTGGGAACCAGTGCCCCCGGCACCTCCGGCACCACTGGTATCAGATTCTTCACAGGCACAGGGGGGACCGGCTCAGGGGACTAGGAGTAGAAGGGCAGCAACACGAGAGGGTCCAGACTCCACTGTTTTAACTCTCAGAGTCACCAGCCCCATGGATGAGGCCAGCAACCAGCCCCATCACTATTGGCCGTTTGCCACTAGTGACCTTTACAACTGGAGAACCCAGAATGCTACCTTTTCTAAAATCCTAAGGGGCTTATTAATTTATTAGAAACTGTCTTATTCACATACCAGCCCACTTGGGATGATTGTCATCAATTATTACAGGTCCTGTTTGCCACAGATGAAAGGGAACGTATCCCAACAGAAGTCAGGAAATTAATTCCTGGCAATATTAGTGTCTCTACTACTGACCCAACACTGATTGATGCTGCCTAGCCACTGACCCGGCCTGATTGGGATTATAATACTGAAGAAGGTAAGGGGAGGCTTCTGGATTACTGCCAGGCTCTGTTGGCAGGTCTCAAAGCGGCTGCTCATAGGCCAATTAATTGGGCTAAAGTGTATGATATTAGGAACTAAATGAAAGCCCAGCTGCATTCTTGGAGTGAATTATGGATGCCTTCTGCAGGTACACTCCATTAGACCTGGAGGCCAAAGATAATATAGCGGCAGTGGCCATGGCTTTTGTTAACCAGTTGGCTCCGGATATAAAAAGCTCCAAAGAGTAGAGAGACTGGGTGAAAAGAGCTTAGGGATTTAATAACTGTGGCCAAGAAAGTGTACAACAATAGGGATAGTGCAGAGGGAAAACAGATAAAGGCAGAAAGAAGGCAAAACAAGGACCTGGCAAGGATCCTGCTGGCTGCCACTGTGGATCCAGAGGACCAGCGGAGGCGTCTGAGACAGATAGCATCAGGGAAAGGAGTCTCTTGCAGTATGTGGATGACCTACTTGTGGCGGCAGATAGCCAAGAGGCTTGCATGGATGGCACAGAACGTTGCAGACACTGGGAAACCTGGGCTATTGGGCCTCTGCTAAAAAGGCCCAAGTATGCAAACAACAGGTCCAATACTTGGGCTATATACTCAAAGAAGCACTACTGGTAAAAGATGCTGACAAACTGACTTTGGGCCAGAACTTGATCTCACCACACCACATGCAATTAAAGGAGTTTTAAAGCAGCCCTCAGACAGATGGCTAAGTAACGCCCGTATAACTCATTATCAGGCATTACTTCTTAATCCTTCTAGAATGACCTTCCAGGTACCAGTTGCCCTGAATCCAGCCACGCTCTTGCCGGACCCAGACTTGGATGCCCCCCTGCATGATTGTGCCAGAATCCTGGCCCATGTCCATAGTCCCCAATCAGATTTGAGAGATACCCTGTTATCTGATGCTGAAGTATGTCAAGAGAATGCAGGACTTAATTCAGCATGCCAAAGTAAAAATCAAGAAGGCTACTTTAAAGATTAAAGACATCATCAATGGCTGTAAAGCTTGCCAACTCACGAATGTGGTGCCAAATATTAAAAATCCAGAAATCAGACTTCGAGGGAGAAAACCTAGAGCTTACTGGGAAATGGATTTCACTGAGGTAAAACCTGACAGGTACAGATACTGTTATTTGTTAGTCTTTGTAGATACTTTTTCAGGATGGACTGAAGTCTTCCCTACTAAACAGGAAATGGCTCAAATGGTGGCAAAGAAACTGTCGAAAGACATCCTCCCCAGGTACGGCTTTCCACAGATGATAGGGTCAGATAATGGACCAGCTTTTGTGTTCAACATAAGTCAGAGTTTAGCCACAGTTCTGGGGATTGATTGGAAACTACATTGTGCTTATAGACCCCAGAGTTCAGGACAGGTAGAGAGAATGAATAGAACTCTGAAAGAGACCTTAATTAAATTGACCTTAGAGACTGGTGGTGAGTGGGTGACGCTCCTTCCATTCACACTCTATCAAGTTCGTAACTCCCCTTACCAGATGGGATTAACCCCCTTTGAGATCATGTTTGGATTTCCCCCTCCCATTATTCCTAACCTCCAGGCAGAGAAGATTACTGAATTTAAAGATCGGGACTTTTGGATGACCTCAGGGGACTCCAATGGTCCCATAAACATGTATGGCCTAAACTACATGCTCTTTATGAGACAGGACCCCCTCCAGAACCTCATTGATACCGACCCAGTGACTGGGTCAATGTTAAGAGGCATCGACAAGGATCCTTAGAGCCATGGTGAAAGGGACCCCATGTCATCCTACTGACCACCCCCACAGCCCTCAAAATGGATGGTGTAGCATCATAGATCCACCATACACTTGTACGGCCAGCTGACCTATTCACTGTAGAGGACTGCACATCCCCAGCTTCAGGATGGAGAGTTTCAAAGGACCCCAACAATCCACTCAAGCTAAAGCTCACCTGATTTTCAAACTGTTGACTGTATATACTCTGTTCCCCATGATAGCTGCTCCTGCTCTGGGAAGTTCGCATCAACCTATAAATCTGACTTAGGTCCTCCAAGATGTGATAGGAGACAATATTTTGTTTCAGATCTCCCAAGTAGCACCTCCAACTACTTGGTTCCCAACTCCGCACTTCTGTTTAGATGCTTTCTTTGATTTCAATCCTAAGGGAGGTGCACATCCTTACGCTCTAACTAACTCCCCAGGCCCATACCAAAAACCAGGCCTGTTCGATGTTTGCCCAGGGCCTGGAACTCCAAAATTCAAGTCCCAGAGAAACAGGTGTGGAGGGTATAGTGCTACTTACTACGCTCACTGGAGCTGTGAAACAATGGGACACCTATGGTGGAACCCCAGGGAGATCTTATTAAGGTAACGTGGGAGCAACCAATACCCACTATCAGTCCCTCCAGAGTCTGGGTGATGAAGAACATGAGGGAGTGCCCATGATTGGGCCCCCGAGGTACTAGTCAGAGGGGGTAATGAGAGACCTGAGTGACTCCATCTTGGATAAAACCTCCATTTTGTATCGACTGACTCAGCCCTGAACCCTGTTCCAGGAAAAACTGCCAAAAAAAGTATACTTGGAGCAGATAGAGAACAACTCCCCCAACAACGGTCAATTAACCAGGGACAGGAAAGTACTAAAAGTCCAGATGTCTCTTCAGATTTCCTGAAGGCAGAAGTTTATGGTTTGGCACTGGGCTGCAACCAATCAGTTTAAAGGGCAACATTCCTTTAGTTAGGTTGACCAATCAGGTGCTTGCCAGGCTGGAAACCCCCTACTTGCTGAACTTGCTGAAATAAACCTATAAAAACCTCTGTCTCCCAAAGCAAGGGGTCTCACGTCTGAGATCCACTGGGTTGGTGACAGAGTGGGCCCAAGCTTAAGCTTGCAACAATAAAAAAACCCTTGTGTGTTTGCATCGGTCGGCTCCTTGGTGGTTTTTGGGGTTTCGCGAACTGGGCACAACACTATCAACATTCATGGGATTAATTAAATTCTGTAAAATTGATGTGCACACCAATTTTCAGCTTTGCTCTTCAGCAAGGAAAAGAGGTTGAGAAACTCAGTTTATAACGAAATTTAGATAGGATCCTAACTTGACAAGTTATAGAATGGAAGTTTCCTAATAAAGCGCTATTTTTTTAAATTATTTTATTTTTATTTTTTTCATGTTTATGATGAATGTAACATGTGTGGGTAGTGTCCCGAGAAGCCAAAAGAGGATGTAAGATCCCTTGGAACTGAAGTTAAGGACTGTTGCTGTAATGGCCCCAAATAGAGTATCCCAAATTGTAATAGCCAAAGTATCTTTATTTTCTTCACTTTGTATACAGCAGTCATTTTAAACTTCAAAGGCTAGAAAAACTGCCAGATTCAAGGTTAAGCACCTGAACTTAATTGCTTCCCCTTAGAAGAGTGCTTTCTTTGGAGCAGCTGACCTTGATCACCTCCGAAACACTGCAGCTGTGTTTCTTGCATGACCAAGAAGCCTAAATAACAATGGTAATCAAGAAGTTCCTTACTATCAAGGGCTCTATACATCTGTTAAGAGAAGGACTAACACAAGCTTGTTCTGGCTTCTTTAATTTGCTTACCTGCTAACTTGGGCATTCCTGACCATACTCAAGACCACCTGGCATTACTCATGTGTGATGAAATTCCTATGGTGTTTGTGGGTTTTGCCTTTATAAGCTAGTTTCACCCTCCACTCGGGGCCATGAGTCCTGAATCTGATAGGGACCATGGATGGCTACAGCCCTAATAAATTTGACCAGTTAAAATTTGAATTGGGTTTGGTGGTCATTTCCCAGTGGTTTCAAACTCTGGAACATTGTGATCTGCCATGTGGGAGCTAGCAACCAAACCCTGGTTATCTGCAAGAGCAGCCAGTGTTCTTAACCACTGAGCCACCTCTCCAGCCCCCATAATAATAAATGTTTTTTTAAGTTTTTTTTTTAATTTGTTTTGCCTGCATGTATGTAAATGCACCATGTGTGTGTTGATGCCTCTGGAGATCAGAAGAGGACAGCAGATTCTCTGGAACAGGAGTTATGGATGGTTGTTAAACACCATATGGATGCTGAGAACTGAGCCCAGGTTCTCTGCAAGAGCAGCCAGTGCTCTTAACTGCTGAGCCATCTCTCCTGCCCAATAATAAATTATTTTTGATAGGCTGTCATTTTTTTTTATGTGACTGCTTACCCAATGGGTCCTGGTTGATTGCTGTGGTGATCTAATTCTGAAGCAGAGATCCTGGTATGCAGGGTGAAGGGTAAGTGCATAGAGTGTGAGCAGTGGAGGAGACAGTGATAAGAGCCAAAGACAGAAATATATCAGGAAGTTTAGGCAGGGGCTTTGATAAGTGTCCTTGGCCAGAGGCAGAAAATGTCCTTGGTTCTGTCCAGAAATGCCAGTAGTGTTTGGGAGCTGTTTCTGGTCTGGTTTTATCTGTTATGTTAGTGTTGTGCGGAAGATCAGGCAGAACATCACAAGTGTTCAGGAAGCAGGTATTTTATTTAGGCTGTAGCCTGGTCCTGTCGGCTCAAGTCTCAAAATACAGACCCCAAAGAGAAGTAGCATATCTTTTATTCCTTACACATTGGGTTACAGTGAGAAGGAAACTTACATATTGATTGGCTATCAGTAAAATTTTAAAATCAGGCAAATTATTATAAATTTAGAAAAGAATACCATACTTAAAAAAAAAAAATCCCCAGTCTGAAAGTCATTGCAGAAATCTCCATCAGAGACAAAGAGAATTGAGGAAGTTTTATCGGTACACAGGCATATGGTTCTAGCTGTGTCAGTGTTCTAATCACAAACATGTTAGCTGAACTTTGAACAGAGACAGAGAAAACAAGGATTAAAATTCTTATTTACCTTAAATATTCCATCAGGTTTGACATCAACTCTTCCTTTTGAGATTTCTTATTTAGCCCAGAGTTAAATTATAGTCTCATTCTCCTCTTGAACTAGGGCCTAATATAATGAATGCCATGACCTTGGCTATGGTTTTCTCCATCGTTGGTTCTTCTATGGAAGAACCAATACATCTCATACAAAAGGAAGCCAAACATGGAAGTAACCAGCTTCTAACATTAGTACTACTCTATCAATTAAGCTTTTAAAACCTTTAAAAGTAGAAAAAAAAAAATCCTCCAACCAAAGAGGTAGGGTCCCAGCCCTTATTTCCTTTCTAAGATTGTTGTGGTACATGGGCTATCTTTCTGATATTATTGGCTATGTTTTTTACAGTTTGTTCATTGTCATCTATTTGTAAGCAACAGTCAGGGCTATTGAATTTCCCACAAACACCTCCTTCTTTAGCTAGTAGGTAACCTAAGGCCGAGTAGTTTTGGTAAATAGTGGCTCTCATTTCAATTTGTTGTATAGCTAGGTCTAAAACTGAAGCAGTTTGGTTGGTTTTAATTTCTAACATTGTCTGTAAGTGAATGATTTGATTAAGCATATAGACAGGTGTTCTATAGTCCCCACTGCAACCCTGTGCCCAGGTAGCTGGACCATGGGTGAAAATGATGCATTGAGGTGGCCATTCATTTTCATTTCAAATTTGTTCCCCTCCATTGTTAATTTCCTTTCCAAAGAATGTTTTTTCTTGACCCTAAATTTTTGTATAAGGGGACTCCCAGGTCCTTATCAGTATATAGTTTGACAGTAAGAAGTAACCAGGTCAAATTATTATATATATTCAATAGTACAGATCCCTTCCCAGTTGATAGGGAGATGGGTATATGCCCTCCATCCACAGATCCAAAACAGTCCATTGGGTTTTGGACTTTCTAGTTAGTGTGGGCTGTATTAACCCAAAATTTATGCATTTTTTGAATGCCTCGAAAGGGTTAATCTGAGTAGTGTCAGGACTAGTACAGTTGAACAAAGGTTGGTGTGGTGGTTTGAATGAGAATGTCCCCCATAGCCTCGAAGTATTCAGACATTTTTGTCTCCAGTTGGCAGCACTGTTTTGGGAGGTCTTAGAAGGTGTGGCCATGATGGAGGAAGCGTGTCACTGGGGGCAGGCTTAGAGAATTCTTAAGTCTTGTCAGATCTCCAGTTTCTGTTTCTTGTGCCTGCTTGAAGATGTGAGAGTCTGCTTTCTGCTCCTGCTTCTACCACCTCCTTCCACCATGCCTCCCTGCCATAGCAGAGTCTAATTCCCCTGGAACCATAAGCCCAAATAAAATTGTCCTTTTATAAGTTCCCTTGGTCACGATGTTTTATCACAGCAACAGAAAAGTAACTAATACAGCTGGTATCTTCTGAGACCTTCTACACTGAAGACCATTTGTCCCTGTTTACTTTTGATTGGGAGCTCAAAACCAAGTAGTTCTATCTGGCCAACAGGTAACATTCCAGAACAGTAGTCTTTCACACTGGGTCTCTCCAACCCATTGGGTGTGACTAGTCCCTAGCTGACTAATACATTCTTTTCTAAGTACCTCTGATATGAGAATTCAGCTTTCAGGTGTCTCACCTTCTTGTTTGATGAGATTTTGGCTACACTGCAATAAAGAATAAGTGTCTAGGCTCATTCCTATCCAGTGCAATTCTTCATTCATGAGGGTGTCTCCACATATCCAACAACTGTTAATTCCAAGGCTTTGGGAAATTCAAAGTCTATAAGGAGAGAAGTTTAAGGTTTGGGCTTAAATATTTATATAGTATGACAGCTAGGTCAAGACTGGTGACGATGGGACACATGGTGACTGGTTTTAGGCTTATATCCTATAATCATTCAGGGAGTATAAGGACCTGAGGATCTGGTCCCTTCTCATAGGGCAATGTCCCCTTTGCAGGGAAGACCATTTAGATATTGAGAACAGATCTATGTTATGTAGAGTTTGTAGCAGCCTCCCAAACAAGGGGCTATTGAAACATTACATCCGTCTTGTGGGGCCTATTCCCCAAAGTGTATAAACAGGCAGGAATATGCCTCATAATTGAGTGTACTCTGACACGGAAAGCATGATCTAGTCATAAATAACCTATCTTGAGAGTCTCTCAAGGAGATGTCATCCATGAGCAAAATGGTCTGGGTTAAGAGGCATAACAGATATAGGAACAACATTATGGAGATTAACTTAATAATAATAGCAATGGAAGACAACTTAAAATGTTTACAAAAGCAAGGTAGAAGTACCTATAGAATGTTCTTAGTATATGCCCTGTCAACTGGAGTAACTTCTATCAAACCTATGGCAATAATTTCACAAAAAATTATAACTGTTGACATAAGGAGGGGTGACAATGCATTACAGTGGCAGTGACTACCTCATAAGAACAAAATTATCCAGTTAGTGTTGCAGTCTTCCACCATGCGTAGACCACCTAGCCTCCAGAGTAGCTGGAGGCGAGCATATTCTCCCTCAAGTTTCTGAAGTCCTCTGGTGGGATTTCTTTGTCTTTGTAGTGTGACTTGAAATAATTGATTAGGGTTTTGCTTTGCAGTCCAAATTGTGGTTTCCTTTGGGGTGAACTAATGGGGCGACACCTATAACTTTAAGGTTGTAGTGGTGGTTACAAGTGCACATTGTGATAGTCTTTGCACTTAGCTGCGAGGGCAGGCCTATTGTTTCTCCTTTGGTCTCTTTAGTCCTAGTAGGATGCCATCTTCATCTAGTCAGAGTAAGTACACATAATGATTAAACCCTTGTTAGGCGGCAATTTAGTAAGATTTTTCCTAGATCTTTAAGTGGCTTGTATTTAAATCTAATGCCTGAAAATTGTAATCCCCTATATTTTAAAATGAATATGTTAATTATTTTAATCTTTAAATATATTTCCTTGTTGGGTATTTAAGACCATGCAGTTAGCCAAAATTAAATCCCTTTTTAATCTTTAAAGTCATTTGGGTTTGCGGGGAGCCTCTGGCACCATTCATTTTTCTTTTATCAGTTCCATCTATGTGAGGATAAATCAAATGGTCTTATTTGACAAGGACTTTGCTTGGAAGCATTTAGGAAGCTTTTCCTCAGTGTTGACCCTTCTCTTTGTAGATTGACTGCTCGCTCAAGTCCATTTGGTGGGTCTCCATAATCTCACTAAAAAAGAAGTCAAGTGACTCACCATATTTATAAGGTACTTGTAGAAACACCCCATAGTCCAGTGACCTTGGAAGGCAAGAGGCAAAATATTGTCCCTTTAAATCCTTCTAACCATATTGGTATAGGCCCCAGGCATGGTTATCAAATGCCCAAAAAAGTCAGTCACATTGGTCTGGCATTTTTAACTACTGTTAAATAAAGCTTGAGTAAAAACCAAACAATTTTGAATAAACCTTGCAAACATTTAAACATTTTAGTGTTTTAGAATTGAACAGTGAACTAGTAATTTTGGTTACTAATTTTAATATTTATTTTTTTACTTTTAATATTCAGATGCCCTAAGGGTTTAACACTTTCAAGGCAATGATCCTGTTCATTTGCATCTCTGTCACAAATGACAATAAACAAAATTTATATTACAGATAAAAATAGAGGCTTACTTCATAAGATAGATGGCAATTAGAATCCCAAATCCAGAAGTTTGAACTGGATTACACTTAATTATGGTTAATGAACTCCTGGACACTTTAAGCATCAAAAATTACAGTATTATACCATTTTTTAACAAATATATTAACTATGAAAAGGCAAAACTGGGGCTGGAAAGATGACTAAGTGGTTAAGAGCACTGGCTGCTCTTGCAGAGGACCTGGGTTTGATTCCCAGCACCTACATGGCAGCTAGCAACCATCCATAACTCTACTTCCAGGGGATCCAAGGCACTCTTCTGACCTCCATGGGCATTGCACAACATGGGTGCACTTACCTACATACAAGTAATACATTCATACACATAAAATAAAAATAATAAAGAAAGCCAGGCATGGTGGCACATACCTTTAATCCCAGCACTTGGGAGGCAGAGGCAGGAAGATCTTTGTGAGTTCAAGTCCAGCCTTCTACGTAGTGAGTTCCAGGCCACCTGGGGCTACAGGGAGACCCTGTCTCAAAAAGACCAAAATAATAATAATAATAATAATAATAATAATGAAAAGAAAAGGTAAAACAAAGGTTTGATAGAAGTTTTATTGATTCTAGCATGTATTCATTTAATATATTTAAAATACACTTTATTATTATTTTATGTGTATGAGTAACACACATGCATGTATAAACTCACCTGTGCCATGCAATGCCTGTGGAAGTCAGAAACAAGCATCAAATCCCCTGGAACTTGAGTCATGGAAGGTTATTAACCACCATGTGGATGCTGGGACTCAAACCCAGTTCCTCTGCAAGAGCAGCCAGTGCTCTAAACCACTGAGCTATCTCTCCAGCCCCTTATTTTATATTTTAACATCATGAGATATAATAGCAAAATAGTTCACTATTGTGAATTTTTTTTCTTGAGGATACTAAGTAATGTATGCCCCTTCTTAAGGTGTTAGTGGCAAATGAATACCTACATTTTTTATTACACTACATTTATTCCAGGAAGCCAATGAGTTTATTGAACCACCTACAGAGCACGGTTGAAGGACTTTTAACAGGTAGTATGGGTGACCCAAGAGGAGCTATATTGGAAAGTCTTCACCTAGTGCCATTAATGACCTTCCATTAGCCTATGGGTTATGGGTTGGGTCCTCTCTCTTTAGCCATTTTCAGTCTATATACTTCCATTCCTCCCTAAGACCAGGAGGCCAGTTGTGATTAAGACGTAGTATAGTTGCATACAATGGGCTGGGAAGAATGGTTAGCTATTCAGGTGAGGGTCACCTGTTTATTATTATTTTATATGAAGGAATATCTATAGTTAGCAAGCCCAACTGTGATGATCTTCTGTAAGCTGACATAGATAAATTCATGAAATTGACTGTTATATGGCTCAGTAGATATTATTGTATACTATTTCCTTATGAACAGAACTTTGAACCTAATTTACATATATTAATATTATCTGTGGTTACACTGAGGAACATGAGGCTTTGTGAGTTTTTTGGTAAACCTTGTAGAAAACATGACAGTTAAAACAAATTTTTTTGCCTTTATATAATTTAGAGAGTGATTTACCAAATCCATCCTTTAGGTTTGGCAGACACATGACAAAACATTTTCAAATTGATGTTTATAACATTCAGTAGATGACAAAGTACCAACAAATGCATTTGGTAAGAACCTTATGTTCTTCAAATAATAAGCATGCCCATTGATACATGCAGAAGTTACAATCAGGTCCCCTGAAATCTTCATTGGCATTCAAATCACAAAGGCCATTTTGAGCTCAGTTCCAGATCAAGTCAAGACAAGGCAGGCAACCACAGAAAAGGTAGCCTGTGAGTGCCTTGCGAAATGTTGCCTCTTCAATGGTTTTTCAGGAAGTGTCTGCTGCCGTGCATCTTATTTATTAAAATAGCTAAGACTGTACTAGCATCCGCATATTTTAGGGAAGTTATACCACATTTGCCCCAAATATCTGTTTCTTTTTAAAATACCGACTTTTAAAATTTCCTATAATGACCTAAGGGGCACATATACTGTGCTGGAAGTCTCAAATCCATTTATATGATTACTGTTAGTTATTATTTAAAAATTTTTTCTTATTTACACTGTTGTTTTTCTTTTTCATTAAGTAATTAAACCAGTATTCAGTTTAACATTTGCATTAGTCTGTTACTTATTTTTTCCCATTATTGTGACAAGATAAGCATCCCATTAGTTGCTCTTAATACAGACTTTTTTTTTTTTTTTTTTTTTTGGATATTTGGTCTCCCTGTAGCCCCTGCTTCCAAGAACTTACTATGTACACCAGCTGGCCTCAATCTCACAGATGCCTCTGACTCCCAAGTGCTGGGACTTAAGGTATGTACCTCCTTGCCCAGGTTTATTACAGACATTTTTATATCATGACACAAATAATAGTAACCTTTGTTGGAAATGGCTTATCCCTTAGGCTCCTCCAAGAACGTAATGCCTTTCCTGTTTGGCTGTTTTCTGATTCTTTCCCCTGTCATAGAGTCAGGTGGCCAGCTGGCTCCAGAGAGAGGTCTTCAGCACATTTAGAGATAAGTAGGCTTGAATCTGAATCAGGAGAGCTAATCCCAGATCCAGAATCAGTTTCTTTATGAGTTAAACAGCACATGACAATTCACTAACATAATGCATATAAAGACATTTGTTTTTCTGTAAGACAACTGATAACTGATAAGTGGCTAGACTCAAAGAATTTTTCTTTATAACATATATATATGTTCAGGGGTATCCTATTTTTTCAGGCCAGGCCTGAGTCATTTTGTCTGTCCGGTCTGTATGACAAATGGCTACTCATCTGTAAAACAAAAGAAGGGTTTTTGTTTTGGTTTGGATCTGGGAT
>NW_008352723.1:6715-29159 GCF_000622305.1 Nannospalax galili | reverse complement strand
ATTTATTTATCTATTTAATATTTCTTTTGATCTTCTTTTAAAATTTATGGTTGTTCAACTTATAGTAAATAAGAGACAAGCCTAATAGCTCTCACAGTGAGTTTTCCTGTTAGGGCTACCAATCTGTCCAGATTAGGAAAACCACATTATAATTTACCCACCATAATCTTGGATTTAAACACATATAATCTGGAGACTGAGGAACACAGAGAACAATAGCATTTTAAAACAACTTGGGAAGAGACTATATTGGAAGGCTGGAGAAAGTCATATTTAGTCTCAATGTAGAAAGAGCGGCCATTAGGACCTCTCAGAGCCATGTCTGCCTTTCCCTTCCTTGTGTAAAGGTGCAACCTCTTGGATTGCAGGCAATGGCTCCCCAAGCCTGAGCTCTTGGCCCAGGGCCCCTGGACATATTAAGACCTGGGCTCTAGCATTTTAGACCAATTAGCAAACTGTAATAAACCTAGTACCCAGAGGGGAAAACAGCCTTGCCTGGGAAGGGCCAGACCATGTACCACAACAGCTCTCCTGACCCCATCAACATTTCAAGTCCTTTTTCAGACTCTGCTGCTCTGGCTGATGGGAGCACACAGCTGCTACTACAGCCAGAGAATTAAGACCTCTTAGGACAAAAGATGTCCTTAGGCTTAGCTAATATTAAATTAGCTTCCCCTCTTTGCAGAGTTTCCTATTGATTGACAGCTCTCTGCTAAGTGCTTCCTATGACCTGCCTTGTGTTTGTGCCCCATACTTAGAACAAAATTCAACTCCCTTCATCCATCACTGGCTGATCCCCTGGCCTGGACGTTTAAAGTGCTTTTAGCTTGCATTGAATCTGTAGAATCAGGATGCCGTGAGAGGCTACCATCAACCGTTTGAGATTACCAGGGAACCGCAGCTTGAGACACACCTGGCCTTGCTGCTCTGTTCCCTTTGCAGCATCCAGGCTTGAGGCAATGCAGCATCTCTGTCACACACTTTCACATACTTTTATGCAGACAAGGTCAGACATTTCGATACTCCCCTCAAACTATTTTGTCTTTTTTTTTTTTTTAAAAAAAAAAAAAAAAAAAAAAAAATCTCATATTCAACCAAAGGAGGTCACAGTTTCATCCTTCTTGGCTGCTGATCTTGGCCACAGAATATTCACCACTACCACCACCACCACCCCATTTTGGTTCTGACTTCCTGCTGGAAATGTCTAGTCAGAGGCTACTCCTGGACCCTTATAAGAAGGTGACCAAGCTATTCTTTCACCAATTTTGATGGGTCTCCCTGTGGACCCAGGTCCTACTGGTTCGGTTTGGCTGCGCTCTAAGTCCCTGCTCCTGGTTCCTGTCTCCTTTGGGTTCCCTTGTGCTTGGAGCTGCATTTCTGAGAAGTTAACACTGTTAAGGGGAAGTCATCCTCCAGCATCCCAGGGAGGCTAAGCCCTGAAGACAAGGAAGGCAAAAAGCCATCTCTACCTCCACTTTCCGAGCCAATACACCAGAACTGTTGTGGAAAAGATCAAGCAGGATTCTGTAAGTGTACAAGAAGCAGGTATTTTATTCAGGCTGCACCCTGTCCAGTTGGTCAAGCCTCAAAATCTGGACCCCAAAGGGAAGTAGCACATCTTTTATACATTAGGCACTGGGTTACCATAAAAATGAAACTTACATATTGATTGACTATAAGGAAAGTCTTAAAATCAGACAAATAATGATAAATGTAGAAAAGAAAAACATGCTAAAAAAATCCCTGGTCTGAAAGTCATTGCAGAAATCTCCATCTGAGCAAACAGAACTGATGGAAGTTTCATCAGGACACAAGGATTAAAGTCTTTATTTTCCAGGATGGGCATGGTGGTGCATATTTTTAATCCCAGCACTTGGGAAGTAGAGGCAGGTGGATCTCTGTGAGTTTGAGGTTAGCCTGGTCTACATAGTGAGTTCCAGACCAGCTGGGGCTACTGGAAGACCCTGTCTCAAAAAAAAAAAAAAATCCTTATTTTTCTTGAATATTCCACCCGGCTCTATAGCACTTGTAGTGATGCTAGTAATCTTTGGACCTTGTACGATCAGCTGCTGTCTTAATCATACTTCTCTTGTTTACTTAGATGGTCCTGTTGCAATCTAACATCTTTCTCAGTCCCCTTGATTATCTTTAAAGCCTGAAAGTCAACAAGAATAGAGATCCTAAACCCTTTTCACCTTAATTTCAATCCATCTTCTAAGCGATCCTTAGCCTTGAGTAGGGTGATGTTAGGGTAGCTAGACATGATTTAGTAGTCTCAGAGGCCATTGAGGACGGCCCTTACTTCATGGTCAGCTTTGGAAGGTCACCATTTCCCTCGCGGCACTAGAAAGCAAAGCATCACAACTGCCGCTCCTTGGGCCTCCTGGTGAAAAAAATGGAATATCTCTGGCTCTCAGTGAAGAAATGACATATTCTTCTCTAAAGATTAGAACATTATACGTTACTGACTCCTCCCTTAAGAGTTAATCCAACTGGGCCTGTCAATCTCCTGGCCAGGAGACCACCCCACAACATGTCACTTTAAGACATGCTAAAGTGATATGAGGAATAATTATCCCGGTAATTAGATAGTTTATCCTTTCCAGAAGCCTCTCCTTCAACATAGCTGCTTGCAGAGACTCCACTGTATGACAATGTGAAGCCTGCCTACTTAGAAAAGCTAGATTTTCCTTTTCTTTCTTTCTCTTTTTCTTTCAGATACTGGCCAAAAGCCTAAGCATACTTTCCCTGACACTCCGGGCTCTCTTGCTTGTTCTCTGAAGCACACAGAGAACGATGCAGCTGCCTGCTGACTTCCATTACTGAACATGCTGGCTTTCTTGGACTCTAACTCAAAAGGCATGACTTCCTCTCTTCCTTTTCTCCAGCTGCCCACTCCCAACAGCTTCTGGGATACACAGCTTTCTTGCCCTGTTGTTTTTTTTCTGTCAAACTTGAACAAAATTATCCTCAAGCTTCCTTCTGAGTCTGTTTCTAATTTATCTTACCAACAAGACTAAGAAACCATGAAAGGGAACCTGTGTAATAGGGCACCTTCTTGGCCATAGCTATGCCATGTTAAAGTTTAGGCTGACTCTAGTCTCTGAAATTATCAGGCAGTTGGCCGAGGGTATAGGAACGCATGTCAGCTGAACCCTGGTTGTTTTGAGAACAAGTCAGACTGTCCCAGAGTGCACCTGCTAACTGCAGATTTATGGCATATATAGACATTATTTTATCTGATTTTGGCTATAATTTTGTAAGAGGTCAAGTCAATTTTGTATAAGCTTGTATAGGAGATAATTTGTATTATGAAATAACTTTAATCATCCCAATGAATTGTGCCAACAACTCTGTGAGAAGTTAATTCATTTTTAATGAAGATTACAGACAAAAAAGGAGGCTTTGGGAGCTTTTGTGGAAAAGTAATGGTTGTGCAAAGCCTAAATTAGAAAAAGCAGAGGAATCTGTTTCAGTGAAACTGGTAAGGAAAGACAGATCTTAAACCCAACACAAGATTACAGACTGTTGGGACTGGAGAGATGGCTCAGCAGTTAAAAGCACTGGCTGTTCTTGCAGAGGACCCAGGTTTGGTTCCCAGCACCCACATGGTAGCTAACAACTGTCTGTAACTCCAGCTCCAGGGGCTCCAATGCCCTCTCCTGACCTCCACAGACATTATACAACATGGGTGTACTTACATACATGTAGGCAATACAGTCATACACATAAAATAAAAATAAATAAATAATAATATTAGAGACTTTTATAGCAATATTGGTATCCTACCTGTTAAGGTTCAGATAGCCCTGCCCCCTCACCAACAGGATCCCAAGGACTTCTCATGCTCCTGAGAAGAGGGAACCAAGCTGATAAGTGCCCTGGTCTTTGAAGTCAAGAGAAGTAGACTTTTCTCCACTGTTTGGCCAACACAACAGGCTTCCCCTTTGATCTCTAAAGAGAGATCAAAGTCCTGCTCTCCCACTTCCTCCCAGACCGCAGCTCAAGACCCAGGCAGGCATTTTCCCTGCCCGGAAGGGAATCTGTCCCATGTGTTCCTTTGCTAATAAACCCTATTTTGATGGAGTTTTATCTGTGCCTCGGTGCCTCATCATCCATTCGCTTGTTCTCTGCCATCTTTTTACCTATCACTACTGAGTTTTCTATAATTAATAGTAATATATGCTTTGTAAAATACACTAGTTTCAATCTATATAATTCTCTAAATTAGGAAACAATCTTAAGTAACATGTTTAAAAACTCAGAAGAAAATTTCTGCTGAGTTCAAATTTCTCTGTTAATTCTCTACTTAAAGAAAAAAACTCAAGGGGGCTAGAAAGCTGACTCTATAGTCAAGCAGTGACTGCACTTGCAGAGGACCCAGGTTCGATTCCCTGGGTCCCACATGGCAGCTAAGTTCCTCTATAACTTCAGTTCCTTGGGCTCCAGTTCCCTCTTCTGACATCTGCAGGCATTGCATGACAGAAGTGCATTTACATACATGCAGGCAATATACTCATACACATAAAATAAATATAATATTTTTTTAAAGACTTTGGAAAGAAAAAAACTCAGTGTGATAATATGCTTTAAAAAGTATACTTTAAAATAGTGATGTACGGCCAAGCGTGGTGGCACATGCCTTTAATCCCAGCTCTTGGGAGGCAGAGGCAGAGGCAGGCAGATCTCTGTGAGTTCAAGGCCAGACTAGTAGACATAGTGAGTTCTAGGCCAGCTGGGGCTACAGCCATCTCAAAAAGATCAAAATAAACAAACAAAAATCAGTGACATACTTCAAAGAGTCAGCCTTATATTTAGTGATAGTAAATTCCAAGGAAATTTTTCTTTTAAAAGTTTTTATTAGGGCTAGTAAGATGGCTGATTTGATAAAGTGCCTGCTACCAAGCCTGACAACTTGAGTTCAGTCCCTGGGACACTTCAAGTTGTCCTCTGTCCCCTCTACAGACTCCATGGCATGGATACACACACATAGACACACACACACACACACACACACACACAAATAAATAAATAATAAATAAATCAAAAAATTAAATGTATTGAAACAATAACAGACATGAAAAACAAGCTTAGAATTTTAGACTTTGTTCTGAAAGTTAAGCATTTTGTTTCAGGGTAGAAGAGTGTGCAAGAAAGGCCCATGCTTAAAAGCCAGGTTTAGTGACTTGTTATCTTTAAAACTAAAGCCACTTGGCTCTGCTAAGCTGCTTCTCAGCTCTGAAGTCCAATTTTCAATTACTCTACAGGCTGTATTTATAATAAAAAAGAATTTTGATTCCTTGTTTGCCATTGAAAATTAAGTATAATTACTGAAATTACAATTATATATGCCTAGTCACACTTATAGTAGTCTATGTATTTATTGATTACTATCTATTTATTTTGACAAATATTTGAATTAGATCTAAGTGAATGAATCCTAATACTAAAGCTCTCCGCCCCTCACTTTTTAGGTTTTACTATTTAGCATACACTGGCCTCATGATCACAATCTGTCAAAAATCCTTAGCCACCTGAGTGTTGGGATAATAGGCCGGATCCACCATGCCCAGCAATACCAGAGCATGCTTAAATGTTTAAATTTTTTTAAATTATTATTTTTTATTTTATATATATGAGTGTACTATGTGCATGTTTGTTAAAAGTGTATCCGTGTTATACCCACCCAAGGAGTTCAGTAGAGGGCATTAAATTCCCTTGGAACTGGAATTTTGGATGGTTGCTACCCATGACGTGGGTGCTGCGAACCAAACCTGGGTCCTCTGCAAGAGCAGCCAGCACTCTTAATTGCTGAGCCATCTCTCTAGCCCCCTAAAAATTTGAATTTTTTGCATTCATTTATTTTGTGGGGGAGAGGGCTATACACCTTCCACGGTACTTATGTGCAGGTCAGAGGACAACTTGTAGGAGTTGGTTCTCTCCTTCCACCTTGTCGATCCAGGGGATTGAAGTCAGGTTGTCAGGTTGGTGGCAAACACCTTTATTGACTGAGCCAACTCACTGGCTCTACAGTGCATATTTAATAGTGTTTGTTCTATTCATCTGGTCTGCAAGAACAATTTGTGATCAGTTTTAGGATGTTCATAAATTAAACATTTGTTCACAATTATCTTGAATATTTTAAAATAAATTTTCATGTAAATTTGACTTCAGCAACTAAGAGAGAGTTCTTTGTGCCCATTGTTCTTAGACTTCCTTGTAAGGTATCTAGTTTCTTAACTGGTGTCTTACCCAAGTCTATTATAACAACATGCCATATCCTGGGTGGCTGAACAGCTGATTCTTGTCCTGGAAATGGGGAAGTCTAAGATCAGGAGGCTGGCATGAATGAGCTTTAGTAAGGACTCACCCCCTGGCTTGCACTGGCAGCTTTCTGGTTGTGTCCTCACCTGGTAGGGAGGTAATAAAGCTCTCCAGTGCTTCATCTTGTAAGGACAGTCATCCCACCATGGGAGCACTACTCTCATGACCACTTCTAAATTTACTTACCTCCCCCAAAGCCCTACCTCCAAGTGTCATTACTTTGCTAGACTTCATGTCAGTTGAAGCTTTCAGCCCACAATATTTGGCCAATACTTGGCTGTGACAAAGTATCTCATACCAAGCAACTTTAAAAACATAAATTTATTGTATCATGATTCTAGAGGCTGAAGATCTAGCATCAGGAGGGTTGGTTGCTGCTGAAGGTCTCAGGGGACACTCTCTTCCATGCCACTCCTGTTTGGACAAGTTTGCTGGAACTTCTAGTGTTCCCTAACTTCTGTTGAATCACATCATTCTTTTTCTTCACCATCATCTGTAGTTCTCCCTGTCAAACATCTTGGGTTAGGAGCCCACTGAAGTCTATTATGACCTCATCTCAATATCTACAATGCCTCTTTTCCCAGATAAAGTCACATTGAATGACATTTGGAGTTAAGATACCAATGTATGAATTTGTAAGAGACATAATTCAGCCTTTAATATCTATAAAATAAAGATGACTATTTGGAATATTATTTAGCTTTCAAATGCTTATAGAATATATTATTTTTCATAGCCATATAAAATATTACTTAATATATGATGTGGTCTAAGTTTTTCTCATTCGGTATCTGTAATGGTTAATCTCCATTATTAACCTGACTGGAATTAGAATCACATAGGAGACACATCTCTGCATGTCTGTGAGGTTCGTTTCCAGAAAGGTTTAACTGATAAGAGACAATCCATCATAAATGTGGGCAACACCATCCCATGAACTGGAGTACAGTACTGAAAAACAAGGGAAAAAAGAGAAAGTGAGCTGAGCACCAGCATTCATCTCTCTCTCCTTCCTGACTGTGACCAGCTGCCTCAGGCTCCTGATGACACAGAAAGAGCTGCCGTCTGTACTAGGCCTTCCCCCCATGATGGAGTGACCCTTCAACTGTGAACCCAAATAAAAATTTCTTTCCTTAAGTTGTTTCTGTCATGTATTTTGTTACAGCAAGGAGGAGAGTAACTAATGTCATATTGTTCTTCAGTGAGAAGTTCGGGCAATATTGAAACAAATTTCTGAGGTTCGTATAATGCATTAATTATTTATTTTTCAAGGAGGAACCAAGTCCTTCATCATCTGAGATCAAGGCCATTAAAATGAAAACCGAGCCATTTGCTCAGTTTCCTGAGATGATACATCCAGATTGAAAGATGACTTCTAAGTTAGCTATTAAAAAGCACTTAATTTTGCATAAAGCAGCTTTCACTATAGAGCCTTAATTAAACATCGCTACTTAATTATGCATGTAGCACTCAGGGTATTCAAATGATTTTAAAAGAAATGACAAGTAACCTTTTCCAGAGTTGGCATATAGAACTCAGGCACATTCAGAGCACTCTTCGTTTCCCCTCTTTGAGTCTGTATGCAGCATTAGGGAAAGCTGCCAGCTAATGAGGACCCTGATGAGATCAAAAGCCAAAGAGATATGGAAGTATTTTTGGACACGTCTTTAAAGTGCAAGGAAATTTGAAGCTCCGTGTTTCATCAGTTCACAGAACCATGAGGCTGACACAAAAGCAGATTTTTAAAAATTAAGTAACAATCCCGGTCAAAGAAAGAAGATTGAGTTTTGTAACATAGAGAACTCTGTAGCCCCATGGTTAGTAAAGTACTTTTTCTTTCCTTTTTTTTTTTTTTTAACCTTCCCAGACCATGATTTTTATCTCCAGAACTACAATTAGATCATAGGTGAAGGCATTCTGGGAGTGTAGAATAGTAATAGAAAATAATGGAAAACCTCTTGCTGCCTGGTAATGGCAGAGATCCAACATTTGTAATGCTCATGCAAAAAATTACAGACCAGCACATTTAAAACAACTAAAAGAGAATAGGAACTTTTATTGACATGACTCAGAGTGGCAAGTGCCTCAGAAAAACCTCTTAGTGCTGAAACTCAAGGATACCGAGTTTAGAAAGGCAAAAATGGCAAAACTCACAATGACAGATGTAAGTCAGAGAGACCTTAGCTGTTATTTTGGTTACACATAGTAATTGTTTTTATTATACATCCAGGAGTTATTTTGGTCATACTTTTAGGCCATGGTCAGGGTCGTAGAAGTCCCAAATGTTGTGCTAGTATTGCAGCTGTCTCAGAGAGGCTAGTGTCTAAAAAAAATGCCTGAGCAGGCACAAAATGGAGTCTGGACCTGCCCAGGACTGCATTTCTTCAGCTACTACAATCCCCCATTTCTTTTAAGGGTCTTCAAATCCTTGACTATGGTTAAGCGGTAAATAGTTCTGAGGATCATTAGCTATACATTTTAAGAGGCAATTTATTATACAGGGCCCTACTGCAAGTCCTATAAGGAGGAGTAGAGGGGGCCAGCTAAGCCATGAAGCAGAGTTGGAAGCCCAGGGTTCCAGTCAGATAGTTTGTGGTCCTAGGGGTTATTCAATTCTTATTCCTGTTGTCTTTTGTCTTGATTGTTTCGAACCTTTTGTAAGGTTTCTTTAATAACTCCTGATTTGTTGGCATAGAAACCACAAGCCTCATCCAGGGCATTACAAAGTCTTCCTTGGGACATAAAGACTAGGTCTAAACCTCATTGATTTTGGAGAACTACTTTGGCCAGGGACTCAACCTGGCCAGGGACTCAAACTGGAGATAGGATTTGTGTCTATCTGTTGCCTCATATAGTGAAGATCAACTTTTCCCTTGCCTGAGGCTTCTGTACCTAAAGCAGCGGACCCTGCCACACCCATCCCTGCCAACATCGAAATTAGAAGTGGGTTGGCCCAAAGGGAAACAAAAGATGGGCTCCCTCAGGCCTGGAATATGCATATACCCGGGGAAGAACATATGCAACTATACATAAAACTGAGTTTTCATCTAGGTGCGCTGAAGTTATACAAGTGAAGCCAGTTCCAGTGGGGGTGAAATATGCCTGGGAATCAAGAGTTAGTGTAAGACAAGTATTACAGGAAGCACAATCTGGGGGAAGAAGAGCAAGAATAGCTAGAGGTGACCAGGCAGGAAGCGTTTCTTTATATTCCCCAGCATGACGGTAGTTGCCAGGTGTGGGGAGGCGACTTGTTGAAGGACTTAATTATTGTAATTTCTTCACCCAGCCCCTGAGGTAGTAGGGCAGTCAGGGCTTTAAACAAAACCAGATAGGGTTGGGTGAAGTTTAGGGAGCGATGCATCCCCTGGAACATAAGAAAGACGTTGGATGTGGGGGCGGGGGGGGGGCCTCCTCGGTGGGAGGTCCTCTTTCAGGCATGGCTTAGTCTAGGAGGAGTCAGTTTGTGACTGACCGCCTATTGCTAAATGAATTTTTTGTTTCTGTGGGTTCAGGAGAGTTGAAAATGTGACTAGAGGCTTGTCTAAGCTGTTGGGCCGATGGGAGGTGTAGGTGTCCGGAATACTTTTGTCTGGATGGTAAGTGATGACCCCAGCCAGATCATACCCGGGTCACCCATATTCTTATTCCCCAAGTGAATCGACTTCCCCATAGGCAGTGGTAGGATTATTTACCTATAGACTATGGGGTTCCCATTTGCGGGATCAGAACAGTCAACTCCTGGTTCTCTCCAGATAGAGAGAAAGGTGGTATCATTAGGGCCCCCATCGTAAGTTGCAAAAGTGACACATTTCCAGTAGGGGCAGAAGAAGATACCCTTCTGTCCACAGACTTTGTCTGGGCCATGTTTATCAGAGCCTAGGTTGGGGTCTTGTTCTCCAGGCCATAAATGAAAGTCTACTTTTTTTAGGTTAGAGCATTCATGGTCATCTGAAAAGAACCCCCCTTTTATGTATCCTGGCCCTGTCACGTAATAGTTTTTCAGGCCGATGGGTAGATTTAAGAGTCTTATGAGGTCAGTTTTGAATTGTAAAGTTTGGTTGGACCCGCATGTCCAATTGGTTTGTGCTAGAATTCTTTTGGTATAGAAGGAGGTTAAGGTAAAAGACATAGAAAGGGGTTTGGCCGTTGTAAGAGGAAATGTACAAGCAAGTAAGGGTCCTGCTTGCCAGAGAGTCTTAGTTTGGAGGGGATCTGGCCCAGATGAGATGGTCCATCTTGGTCCGGATTCTGGGCAGGCTTGATACAGGTGTGATGAATCCAGGCGGGGATGCCGATGACTTTCACAGCAATTGGTGAAGTCAGGACAACAGTGGAAGGCCCCTTTCACTCAGGAATCACTCTTTCTGGAACTTTTTGGCATACACGAGGTCTCTGGAGAGTGAATGGCAGGGCACCGAAGAGGGAACTGGGAGGACGTCTCCAACATTAGAATGAATTGCAGCCTGAACCTGTTGGAGAGACTAGAGATACTTTAAAAGACATTGATTTGTAATCTCTTCACTAATAGGGTCCTTCAGGGGGGTCGACAAAGGGGGGTAGCCTCCACACATGATCTCATATGGGGTAAATCCTGCTTTATAAAGGGTGCATCTTGGGTGGAGGAGGGTCAGAGGCAAGAGGTTGGGCCGGTTTTCACCCGGTTCCATAATTAATTTGGAATATGGACTTAATAGTCCCATTAATGCATTCCACCTGCACAGAGCTCTGGGGTGGGTAGGCACAGTGAAGTTTCCGAGTTATATTAACTACCTTAGTGAACTTCTGGGCAATGGAGAAGACCAGGCAGGATCATTATCTGAATTGATTGACAGCACTAAGTGGACTCAGTGCATTTTTTTAAAAAAGAGTACATGAACCTGGGTCTTCTGTAAGAAGAACCAGTGTTCTTAACCACTGAGCCATCTCTCCAGCCCCAAATCCCAGCACCCACGTGGCAGCTAACAGCTGTTCGAAACTCCAGTTCCAGGGGATCCAACAGCCTCATCTGTCCTCTGCAGGCATTGCATGACATGGGTGCACTTAGCTATACACAGGCAATACATGCATACACATAAAAAATAAAAATAATAAAATATTTTTTTAAAAAAGAGTACATGAAGTTGGGAAGAAAAGTGGTGTAGGAGATGGGGGAGGAATTTGAGGGTAGGGAATGGGAGGTAGATTCAATCAAAACAGATTATATGGGATCTGTTTGTCTCTGCCACCTCCCACACCTCCCAGCACTGGTGTTACCGATGTATCTGCAATGCCTGGCTATTGTGGCTGCTGGGGATAAGAGCTCAGATCCTTGTGTGGCAGCATTTACCAACTGAGCTATCACCCCAGGCCTTAAGAAATTTTTGGTCATCTATTGCAAGCCAGGTAGCCTAGTAACCCCCTACACCTCAACTCCTATTTACATATGCACATCAAATGCATTCATCTTTCACCATTCTGTTGCTCATGTTCTCTGTTATTGCAAATATATTGTAAGTACTCATCTAGAGCTCACTGTACTTTGAATAACTGCTGTTCAATGTTACAAAACTGCTGTTATGATTGATGGTTGAGTCTACTGGAAAGAGGAAGAAAAAAACCTGAATATATTTTCATCTTGTTTGATAAGAATAAATAAAAAGTTGAGAAAAATAGCTTTTGGGAGGTGTTCCCACACACTTGGGAATGAATTCTAGCAGCTATTTCTGTGGCTCAGATTGAGTCATTCAGCCATAGATGCTAACATCCATCATTTGATGTCAAGTAAGAACTTGTCCCCAGAGACATTTTCTTGTTTTCCTCTGCCTCTGTCTCTTTCCTTTGGTCTCTAATCAGCCTTCAAGGACAGTGAAATGTGTCATCTCCCTAATCCCTTACTTTGTGCCAATGCCTGGTCCTGCCTGTGCACTTTTGTCTCTTTAGAGATGTGCCTAAGACCAGTTGACATCTGGTACCTGGTTCTTTAAGGCAAGTGGTTCTTTAGCACAGGCATGCATCAGAATCACGGGAGAGCCATTACAGTAGCTGGCTGGGATGTCTAGGGTGGATGCTGACAGCATGCATTGCTAGTTATATCCCAGGTGACTTAAGTGCTATGTGCCTACATAGGGCTTCCTGCTAAAGGAGAGCGAGAATGCTGACAGAGAGGCTACGATGCAAAGGATTTAGTGTGTTGTAAGAGGTTAAATTGAGATATTTCCTCTTAAGATTATTTTAGAGCCAGGCAGGTGGTGAAGGAGGCTGAGGCTGGAGAGTCTAAAGTTTACAGCCAACCTGGGCTGCACAGTAAGACTCTGTCTAAAAAAGAATTATTTTAAGATTTTAGAGGGAGTTTGTATAAGCTAAGTTATAAGCTATGGAAATTCACTAGCTTTTTCCAAAACAATTAAAATTTATTTTATTATTATTCTGTGCATGTCCTCTCTCTCTGTGATATAATGGTTCTAGTGTGGAGGTCAGAGGGCAATTTTGGGGAGATGGTTCTCTCCTTCAATAATGAGCTTGAACTTAAATTATCAGGTTTGAACTTAGGTCATCAGGTTTACACAGCAAGCACCTTTACCAGCTGAGCCATCTTGCCAACCCTCAATAGCCATTAAGCTGATCTAAATTAAGGTTTCATTCGTTGGGGCAGAGTTGCTTCAATGTTCATTTTTAGTAAAGGATTAGAAAGCATCTGGCCCAGTGGTTCTCTACAGTGTTTATACCACATTACAATTATGCCTTCATTAAAAACAGCCTGAGTCTTAGCATCTATTTTAAGACCAACAGTGGACCCAAACTACTAAGAATCAGTTCCTTTAGTTTTTTTCTTGAAACTGCAACAGAACATGAGTCCTCCTTTTGTTTTATTGAAACAGTATATCTAGCATGCAGTGGGGAAGTAAAAGTCTGACCCTTGTCAGAGAATTATGTCCCTTGTGACCCCCATGAACCTAGAATAGCACATAAACACAACCATAAACAGATGTTATCAATTTCCCTCATTGCTCATGATGGAATAAGTGCTGTATATAGCACTTGATAAGTGTAACTAAAATTCCTTTTTGAAGGGAGGCATAAATAATATCTGCCCCATCCTCCCTTGGTCCCAAGAACAAACAAAAGTACAATTTCACCAAACCACAGTCTGGGAAATCAGTGAGTTTATTGGGCTTACTTACAGAGCAACAGGTGAGGGTTTACTTACCAGAATGTGTGGGTGCTCCCCCTCTAAAGCTGAACTGGAAGGTCTTCCCACAAGCAAGTATGGTGGCTTCCCCAAAGCTGCATAAAATGGCAAAAGCCTCCCCTAGACTTCCCCAGCCTATACATCCTTAGCCCCTCTCCCAGGCCACGTATAAGTAGGGTTGGTTAGTTGGGAGGTATGGCTGGACTCTTGGGGGAGGGTCCTGTGACTCTCCCTGCCCCTCCTTCCTTGCAGGGTGAGTGAGAACAGTTAACAAGATCAACTATAATGATCCTAGGCAAGCAGGCATAACCAAGTTTGGAAAGATAGCGTCTGCCTATTGGAGGACAGTCCTATACAACAATAATTAAATAAACAAACACACATACATTATTTTAAGGTGAAGGCAAGGAGGGATTAAGGTCATATACCCAGGTCACAAGAGAGGCATATTGCCCAGTGAGCTTGTTTACATTATAAACAAAGATTAACTTTTGTCCTTAGTCATTTGTCCAGAGTTATGTCAATCTTGTAAAAGTCATTACCACAGTTCTCAGCTTGTGGTCACTGGACCAGAAACAATAGCATCGCCTAGGAAACTTTTAGCAAGGTGGGTCCTCAGGCTCCACCCAAGAGTCTGCATCAGAACCACTAGGACCACTGCCAGCAATCTGTAAATGATAAGACTTCTAAGTGAGGATGCACACTAAAGATGGTGTGACATAGCCAGAGATGCATTACCTGCTTAAGGGTATAGGAGGTAGACTGAGCACCTCTGCTGACCAATACTGTGTGGTCTTTAGACCAGTCATGCAGTCTAATCATATTTTACCTTTCTCAGGCCACTGGTCCAAGGACTTGAGGCAAACAGTTCTGCATGTTGCTTTCTAAGGTTCACAGTCTCTGTTTAAGAATGAATCTTCTCCAGGTCCTTATTTTACAATTAAGCAAAGTAAATACCAAGTGTTAAGTGACTTACTTATTAGTTAAATGACTAATTAAAGGGCTGACTAGTGCCTTCAAGCCCAAGGCAACCAAGGTCAGGTTTGTCTCTCTGTTCCATCACTCACAAAAAAGCAAAGACAAACAGAAAAGAAACCCAAACAACTGAAGTCATAGTAAACTATGATTTCTTTAAGTTTTAAAGCCTATCTTGCCCATAAAAAAATCTGTGTAAATTGTAACCATTCTTTCAGAGACCCTGTGAGAATTTCCTTCCTCCCTTCCTTCCTTCCCTTCCTCCTTCCTCCCTCCCTCCTTCCTTCCTTCCCTCCTTCCTTCCTTATTTCCTTCCTTCCTTCCCTCCCTCCCTCCCTCCTTCTTTCCTTCCCTCCTTCCTTCCTTCTTTCCTCTGTCTCTCTCCCTTCTCTTTCTTTCCCTCTTTCCCTTCCTCCCCTTCCTCCCTTTTTTCCTTTCTTTTCTTTCTTCTTTCCTTTTCTCTCATCCTCTCCCTCTCCTATCTCCCTCTGTAGATCTGATCGGCCTGGAACTCACTAACCCTGGTCTTGACCTTGTGGCAATCTTTCCTGCCTCAACCTCTTAGGCATGAGCCACCATGCCTGGCTGATTTTCTTTTGTAATGACCAGTATGAAAGACAGCATATGTTCTAAAAAGACCTCTTAAAACCCAGCCTAATACTTCCTAATTATTTTTGGTTCCAAATGGAACAGTGCAATATTTTGGCTTATTAGGAAACAATAACCTCCATGAGATGTGGTGGTGCATGACTATCCCAGCTACTTGGGAAGCTGAGGCAGGAGGATTGCAAATCTGAGGCCAGTCTAGCAACAAAGGGAGGCACTGTCTCAAAATATAAGTGTGGGCAGATAGGATGGCTCAACAGATAAAGATGCTTGCTATCATGTCTGATGACCCAAATTTGATTCCCATGACCCATGTAGTGGAAAGAGAGAACTGACTTTCACACGTTGTCCTCTGATGCCTACCGTCAGGCCATGAATGCAATGCTCCCAGTAAATAAATAAATAAATTCATTTATTTTTAATTTGATTTATTTATTTTTATTTTATGTGTATGCATGTATTACCTGTGTGTAGGTAAGTGCACTTGTGTCGTGCAATGCCCGCAGAGGTCAAAAGAGGCTTTTGGATCCCCTGGAACTGGAATTATGGACAGTTGTTAGCTGCCATGTGGATGCCAGGATTCAAACCCGGGTTGTCTGCAAGAACAACCAGTGATCTTAACCTCTGAGCCATCTCTCCAGCCTCAGTAAGTAAATAAATAAATTTAATAAATAAAAATATATAAATAAGAAGGGATGGGGCTGCAGCCCAGCAGTACAGCACCTGCCTAGGGTAAGGAGTCCTTAGGTTCAGTCCCTAGCAATGCAAAAGCAAAACAATGTTCCTGTGATTCATGTGTTCTTGAAAGAGCTGATCATATGGCTGGTAGAGCAACTGTCTTTACTTAATCATATACTGGAAAATAAATAAACACGGAGAACAACAAAACAATGTAAACTTAAGTTGGGTCTGGGTATGGTGGTACATGCCTTAAATCTTAGCACTCCAGGAGGCAGAGGCAAGTGGATCTCTGTGAGTCTGAGACCTACATAGATCTGCATAGTGGGTTCCAAGCCAGTAAGGACTACATACTGAGCCTGTTTCAAAAATAAGACAAAGCCAAACAATCATATTTATGAAAATATTAGGGCATTAAAAGTCAAATACCACATAATGTTTAATTTCCTCCGAAAGCTTTTCACTGTTTTCCAGAATAAACATAAACTAGTTATTTCAATGATAAAAATACTGTTTTTTAAAAGGAAATTTTAATTAAAAAGTAAAAAGAATTTGTCTTCTTCCTTTCCTGTCATACCTGCACAAGACATATGAAGAAATAACAGCTATTGTTTGAGACAGGATCTCATTATGTATCCTTAAGCGGTCTGGAACTTGCTATGTAGACCAGCCTGGTCTCATACCTACAGAGATCTGCCTGCCTTTGCCTCACAAGCGCTGGCATCACCATGCCTGGTTCTAAAATGATCAAATCTTATTCCTTCTCTATGTATTTAGAATGGCATGTAATATGCACACATCTAACTTTTAGGGGGGTGTTGAGGCCTCAAACTTGGGCCTCAAACTTAGGGCCTCATACATGCTAATTAAGCAGATACTGTACTACTGAGCTAACCCTAGAACTTACCTTGGTTTTTGTTTGTTTTCGAATAGCAAAGCACAGAGTGGATACTCAGAGAGTGGTGAATCCCGAGTAAACATGAAGCTCAAAAGCTGGTTTAAAAAAAAATTTTGGGAGCCGAGTGTGGTGGCACACACCTTTAATCCCAGCACTCAGGAGGCAGAGGCAGGCAGATCTCTATGACTTCAAGGCCAGACTGGACCACATAGTGAGTTCCAGGACAGCTGGGCTACAGGGAGACCCTGTCTCAAAAAAGACCCCCCCAACAAAAATTTTTTTTGGGGGGGAACAGGTCTTATGTAGCTAAGGCTGGCCTCAAACTCAATATGCACCTTTGAACTCAATCTTGAACTGATTTCCCAGCCTCTATCTCTCAAGTGCTAGGATTACTAGTATGAGACCCCATTCCTGGCTCCTTATTTACTTTTTTTAATGGGAAAAATACATTCTTTTTAATTTGAACTTTTGGGGCCTGCAGAGATGGCTCAGTGGTTAAGTGTATAATAGCATGAGAGGCATAGGGGCACATAGTGACAGTGAATTAGGAGTCCTTATTAATACCCAGCGGTCAGAGAAGGGGTGTTGCACCAAATTTTCCTCTGAGAGACCTGCCTGTGCTCTCTGGGATCCAAACCACCACAATATCCCTCTTAAGTTTTACAGTTTGGGGAATAAGAATATTTATTTGGGTTTGCCAACAAGGTTCATGCTATTCAGGAGAGGGTCATTTACAAAGACTTGAACTCTCATGGGCTCTTTCTCTCCCATATTTGAGATCTGAAACATCTGTATGCTTCCCACTGGTGGTCTCCAGACTCCCTTCCAAAATGGCAACTCCTCCTCCCCTGTTTTTGAGTGTACTCAGCATTTTTCACAGTCCATCTCTGAGGGATTCTGTTTTAGTTTCCTCAAAGGACACACCTACCCAACACTCCACCCCTTTCTCTGGCTCTCACAATCTTTCTGACAATCTTCCACAAGGATCCCTGAGCCTTGGAGGGGGTAATAGATGCAGGATGATCTTTCTTTTACCATGGCAAGATATTGACCTCTTGGGCCTTCCCATCATTTGTCTTCAAGACATGGCCACTGATCCATCTCAGTGGTGTCTCCCCTACTATAATGACAAATGGAAGGAAGCAGACATATCTAAACAGACATAGGTGCAAATACAAATGCCTAGAAGATATCCCAGCACGTGTACCATATTCATAAAACAGCATACTTGCAATGGCTTCCCCACTGGAGCCTATAGCCTTCCCTGACACAGGAGGTTGGCCTGGCCTATGGTACCAAATGTGGGCTCCACCCCTAGGAGTGGGCCCTATCCAATTAGAAATTTGTTGGTTGTACGTATGTTAGTTGAGCCATTATGGCACTGTGTGACCCAGAAGATGTTCCTCTGACTCTGTGATGACAAGCCATGGACCCGCCTCCTTCCCACGCTCTGCAAAGAAGCCACTCCCCTTCCCTCTTCCAGCCAACCGGTTGACTATAGCCACTTTCAGGGGCGGGGCTAAGGGTATAAAGGCTGGGAAAACCATGAGGCTGGCCTCTTGCCATTTTGTAAGGCTGTCCAGAACCACAGGATTTATGTCTGGGTGTGGTCTTTCAGCATCAGCTGTGAATGGGGGGTCACCTGCTTATCTGTAAGTAAACCTGCATCCCAAGCTCAGTTAGCAAGTCCAATAAACTCGTTAAGATTCTTCAAATCGGGGTTTAGAGAATTCTTTTTTTTTCCTCAGGCTGTCACAAGGACCTTGGGAGGAGGGAATTGGATGCCACGTGCACCTCCCAGCAGTGAATTTGACTTATACACTGGCAGGCATTGCTTGGCATGTCCATAGTGTGCAGCACATGGGGTCTATCGTTGAGCAGAATCATAGGGGACCCTTTTCCCCCAACCATCTGCATAGCATCATCTGGCGCAATAAAAGCCATCCATCCAGTGGCATGGAGTTTTCAGCTTAGTCTTGGCTCTGTCTCTCTCTCCTCCTTCCACGCTCACATCGTGCAGTGTCTTCAGCAACATGGCCTTACAGATCTTTTCTGATGTACACCCAACATTAGTGTCAATAGCCTTGGTTAATTTGAGGACCTCTAGGATCTTTCTGGCCAACAGCTCATAGAGGGGCAACCCACCCCAGGTACTGTAATTTTTCTTAACAGTTGTACAGTTTGGAAGTCTTTGTTTCTTCAGGTGTACATGATACCTTTCAAATGGTTTTCACATCTGTAAAACATTCATAGTTAATGTTATATATTAAATCAAATGTAGAAAAGGTCTAACATAGCATGGAAAGATTTTATCCATTGGTACTAATTGTTTTCTCCATATATTGCTGTCAGGTACCGTAGCATGGATAAGAGGCATTAACTTGGTTAGGTCTTTATGACCTTTATCTCTCTGGGGTCATCCTGCATTCTGAGGATTTTCCATGGAGTCTCTTTGGATCCTTTTATCCCTGATACACTCATGGGCATTGGCTCAAGTTGCCTGATGCTGTATCAGGCTAAGGAGGCAAAGCCTCTCTCTTGTACCTGGTGCATCTGTTGGTTCCCTGAGTTAGGCAGGCCCTGAGTCTGCCTCCTGGCTTTAGCCATATTCGCCATCTCTCCATTGACCATAACTGGCTATTGGGGGGGGGGAATCTGCCTCTACTCCCAGCATAGCCGTTCTCAGGAGAGAAATGTACCTCTCCTTAACCACCCCAGGACAGTTTTTATCCTCAGAATGCCTTTTGTGAACTTTTCTTCATTTTTTTTTTTTTTTTTTTTTTGTCTTTGTGAGACAGGGTCTCTCTGTAGCCCCAGCTGTCCTTGAACTCACTGTATAGACCAGGCTGGACTTGAACTCACAGAGATCGCCTGCCTCTGCCTCCTGAGTGCTGGAATTAAAGGCATGTGCCACCACGCCCAGCTTTCTTCACTTTTTAAAGCCTTCCAGAAACTCCTTAGTAACAGTTTTTTTTTTTAATCAACTTTTTCCTTAGGAACTTGGGCTGGACATCACTCTTGCAGCATTTGTCTTTGAGTAACCCAAACAGACCACTTTTTCTGTCTTGTCCTTTTTATATCTCTTGTAAGTTGTTCTATAATTCTATAGACATGTTTTACACTCTGGTTTGAGTCACTTAGATCTGCCAAAGCCTCCCTTACTTTACAAACATCTTGTCCCATTTAGGGACTTAGCAAAACCATTTAAACTCCATACCATTTTTGAGGTCCCTGTTGAATTAAGCTTTCCTTTATATCTCTGGTGAACACAGCCCTATCTTGCCCAGTGAACTGGGCAGCATGTATTGCTTTTCTCATGCTTAGTTCTCTTAGTAATGCCTGTCCCTCTTATGATCCTCCAGCCCCTGCTATCATGGGAGTCTCCATTGGTGAGGACCAAGTATCTTTAATGGCTTGAACAAGCCATTCCATTAAGGACTGCTCCCCCCATATTGGCCTGGGTTAAACGGACTGTGTCTCGAGGATGGATGGGTGGTGTTATAACTCAGCTATGAAGCTTCTGAAGGACTTAAACTAATATCATTTGCTCCCATGTCCCATACCTTCATGAGCCACGCAGTTAGGTGCTCTCTAATTGCTTCTTTCCTAGTCCCAACAGCTCCAGTGTGGAGTATTTTCTGCTGGCTACAGTATTGTTAAGTATTTCATCAGCATGTTGCTTTTTGTCTGGGTCCTTTGACTCCTGGTCCCTTAACCTTAGGCAAGTTACTCTCTCAAAGGTTTATTTGCAAGTTCTGAGGCTAAGAAGGAATTTGCCAGCAATTCCTTAGTCTTTTCAGTCTCCCCTGAGGTGATCAGCTTTGTCCCAGACAAGACTTTTATTATGCAAAGAAGTGGCCAACCCATCTTAGCAACAATTTGTTTATCTTTGGATTCCCCTTTGGCTTCCAAGGCTTATAAAATTTTGCCTAGACTGTCCACAGTCCTTAAAGAATTTTCATACATGCGTGGTGATGCCCCTTCATTGCTTAAGCAATGGAGCTACTTTATCCCATTTACAGAATGGCTCCCATTAGGGCATTTCCCCAGTCACATTACTGCACTGGACACCTTGTGGCATCCATCTCTGCAATTCCAGGTTCAGGGATTTGAGCCCCTGAGCTTCTGCCCGCTTCTCTCTATCCAAGACAAGCCCACTGTTTTTCCCAGACTCCTGTGATTTGTCTATCTAGCTGTACTACACCAATTTTGTCATGTCAAGTTTTCCTCTGAAAGACCTGAGTGTACTCTCTAGGATCCAAACAAGCACAATGTCCCTCTTAAGTTATAGCCTGGGGAATAAGAATATTTATTTGGGTTTGCCAACAAGGTTTATGCTATTTGGGAGAGGGTCACTTACAAAGACATGAACTCTCATGAGCTCTTTCTCTCCCACATTTGAGATCCTTGCCATCCGTGCATTCTGTACCAAAATGATGACTCCTCCTCCCTTTTTCCCCAGTGTGCTCAGTGTTTCCCTGCGTCCGTCTCTGGGGGGGAGGGGTTCAGTTCTAGTTTCTTTGGAGAACATACTTACCCAACAACGGGCTAATGGCCAAAAGAACTCTTGATCCCAAGGGGAGGCACAGTGGGGCTTTTAAATCATGCCAAGGGCAAAGACAGTAATCATAGTTACATCAGATCACTGCAGTTATACCAGACCAGGGGCAGGTCAGTTAACAAAACAAAAAGTTTCAGTTAAGAAAAAGGAAGTTTCTCGGAATTGCAAAAGCAATGGACTCCATGGAGTTGCAGGTATAGCTGCGTGGGGGGACATGCTATCTGAACACACTCCCTGGCTACTTGTAAGTTTCCCAGTATTGTAGAAACAATGTGCTCCCTGAAACTGACTGTACGAGATGTTTTGTCTGATTGGCTGTATTGGGAATGACTGGGCAAAAACAGAGCAAAACAAAAGTCAGCTAGAACAAAATGGAGTTAGTTTTTCCATTTTAAAGAGCACTGGCTGTTCTTGCAGAGGACCTAGTTTCAGTTCCCAGCACCAAAATGATGGCTAACAACTGTCTGTAACGCCAATTGCAGGACACCCTCTTCTGGGCTCCACAGGCACCAGGCATGTAAACGGTATACATACACACATGCAGGTAAACCCTATGTATATAAAATAAATTTTAAAATGTTTAAAATGTCAATTTTCTTGCTAATTTTTAAGTTTAAAGGCCATATGTAAAAAGAAATATTTTTTCATACCATCAACACTGTTCATTGATTTTTTTCTTACATACTGAGGAAAATATATTTTTCCTGTTTTTTTAAATTTTTATTATTTATTCTTTTTATTTTGTTTTTTATTCTTTTTCATTATTTATTTAATAACCACATACTTAGAAGAAGCATTTCATTACAACAGCATTGACATATTCAAGAACAATTTCCAGAGCTAAGATGCATCTCTTTCAAAATTGGCTGTAAATTTTTAGGTTTACAGTTGAATTACTAGTTATATAATATTGTACTCAGTATAAACCCTATAAGACAGAAAATTAAATAATGTTTTAACCTTTGAAAAGGGTCTCAATTTCATTATTAAAATACAGAGTTTCCTACAGAAAAATTCATTTTTAATGCAATTGACATTAAGATGGTTGCACATGCGTTTCTAATCTCTATATATCTGATTATTACTAGTCACAGTCGGTTACATTCTGAGCTCCTTGGCATCTGAGCATGGACATAAAGTCATCAAGTAGATTTCAATGGTAATGTTTTTCACATCTACTAATTAAGGAGCAAATTTTTTATGCTTTAAAGAATTATGATTTTTTAATCATTAC
>NW_008352723.1:2432-6697 GCF_000622305.1 Nannospalax galili | reverse complement strand
TTAAAAACTATATACTTAGAAGAAGCATTTCATTGCATCAGCATTGACATATTTAATAACAATTTTCTGAGCTAAAATGCATCTCTTTCAAAATTGGCTGTAAATTTTTAGGTTTACAGTTGAATTATTACAGTTATACAATATTGTACTGAGTATAAACCTATAAGACATAAAATTGAATGAGATTTTAACCTTTAAAAAAAGATCTCCATTTAATTTTAGAATATATTGTTCGTTGCAGAAAGATTCATTGTTTTTACTACTAACACTGAGATATTGGTGCATGCATTTCTAATCTGTATGTATCTGATTATTACTAGTCATAATCAGTTGCACTTGGATCCTTGGCACCTTTGTATGTCTACAAAGTCATCGGGTAGATTTCAATGGTAATGTTTATCACCTCTACTAATTAACATGATGTAAATTTCCATGCTTCCTCCTCAAATATAATACATTTTAAAAAATTCGTTGATTTTTATTTGTGTGTGTGTGTGTGTGTGTGTGTGTGTGTGCGTGTATCACAAAGAAAACCCCAAACCATCTTATTCAACTATACACCCACTTCCCAGATGGCATCCTCCCATAGCCTCCCTCCCCCTGCTAAAGCCCTTATACTCTGATATACCTGCTACTGTCTGCTGTGTTGTTGGCACCCTGAGTACTTGTCCATCCAGTGAACCTAGTCAGCCTATCTAAGAATCTAGTCAGCCTGTCTAGAGGTCTTTGTTTTAGGGAGGTCAGCTGTTCCTCATCTAGCAGCAATCAGATGTCAATATTCCTTTAGATAAGATTGGGGTCTGCTGTTCATTTTCCCAGTTCTATGCTGGGTTACTATCTGGGAGTCCCTTTGGCCACCCTGGCCAATAACTCAAAAGAAGGTATCTCCTATCTGGCATTGTTGCTTGTTATGTAGCTTTAGCTATGCATATGGACTCAAAAAATTATATTGGTCCCTTTTATCTTTGGTTATACTTTCCTTTTGGGTATTTAAGGCTATACAGTTGGCCCAGAAAAAACCAATTTATGTTTACTCTTAAGGTCATTTGAGGATCTATTCCTCGGGGGTCACATGGGCTTGGGAGGAGCCCCTGGCTCCTTTCTTTTACCAGTTCTGCCTAAGTGAAGATAAGTCAAAGGTCTTTCTCAACCATGGTTGGCTTCTTTTGGAAACATGAAAGAAATAATTCCCCTGTGTTGACCCTCCTCTTTGTAGACTGGACACTGGCTCAGGTCCATCTGGTGGGGTCTCCTTGGCCTCCTGATCAAGAGGACAGGTGACCCACCAAAATTACAGGACATTTTGAGAGATGCTCATAGTCCCATGGGAGGGTTGTAGGAGTAATATGGTTCCCTCTGGTTTTCAAAACTAGCTAGGCATTGTTTATCTCTTACATTGTCTCATTCCTCCATGTTGGCTTTCCCACTTAAGGTGCCCCCATTTCTCCCCTGTAGCAGGAGGTCTCCAAAGATGGCACGGACCCAGAGCCCTGGCCCAACCAGTAAACAATATGCTGACTAAAGGGACTTGGGGGTGGAGAAAATGGAAATATAAGGCCTGCCCCCTCCTTCATTAAAAGAGCCTGCAGCACCTCACCTAGTGCTTACTTCTACCTGACTCCTGATGTCTGTGTGTTGACTCTGCGCCTCTTGCCCCCCAAATTGGCAGGGGACCCAATCCATGTCAGGGTCTTCACAGCTGGTCTGAGGAGAATTCGCAACACCTGGTGCCTGAACATGGACCTCTGCCCATGGTGTTGGTGACAACCAGAACCTTGGTTGTTCGGTAAGTAGGCCCCTGGATTTGTCTGTTTCTTTGGCTGCTAGAGGGTGAGCAAGTAGCCTCCTCCTCTGTCCCCTCCATTCTGTCTGTCTTCGTTATTGTTGGACTAGTTTGTTAGATCAGGGAGGCACACTCCGCCACGTGGTCGCGAAGCCCACATCAGCACCTCCCCCCTCTCGACTCATCCCGGTGAGGTCACCCTGTTGCTTGTCCTGGAGACACCATGTGAGCATACAGCTGGAGGTGTCACGGCCTCCAGAAGTCCCTCACTGAGTACAAGACATTTGGATCCGATACACCTCTACATGTTGGAGCAGTTTACATCCCAGTGGCTCACAGTGCTTCTTTGCTTCCGTTGTGCCCTCTTGGTAGTCACCCTTGTCTTCTACTTTTGTGGCAAATTCCCCTTTGCAAGACCCTCCCACAATGGGAAATTTACCACCACAATACAGGGAACCACAAACGGCAGCACTAAAGGTGCTCCTTAAAACCAGAGGTTTGAAAGTGAAACCAAAAGCTATCGAACACTTTTGGGATGAAGCCACTAATTTGGCTCCATGGGTCTCCCCTGAAAACATGTGGGACCCTGACACGTGGATGCGGGTCCTCTTCCTGGCCCAAGAAATGGAGGTCGGGTCAGGGATCGCTCCCACTGCATCGCTCGTACCGATTCTCCTGGCCATCATTGCTACCCTTAAATCCTTCTCTCCTGAGGAAGTCATCTCGGCCCACAACAAACACTGCCGGGAGCAATCTAGTGTAGATCTGGCTATTACCTCGACTCCAGACCTCCCGGACACCCTGGACCAGGAGGTGGACCCAGCCTCTGCGCCCACTTCCGATAAGGAAAGAGCTCCTTTGCCTATATCTCAGGATACTCTCCTAGAGCTACCATGCCCAGAAATTCCCCCGCCCCATTACCCGTGGAAGGAATTACTCTCTCCCCCTAGTAACCATCCCACCTCTTCCCCTGCTAATGTGCACCTCGCCACAACAAACACTGCAAGGAGCAATCTAGTGTAGATCTGGCTATTACCTCGACCCCAGAACTCCCGGATCCGGAGGTGGATGCAGCCTCTGCGCCCACTTCCAATAAGGAAGGCACTCCTTTGCCTATATCTCAGGATACTCTCCTAGAGCTACCATGCCCAGAAATTCCCCCACCCCATTACCCATACAAGGAGTTACTCTCTCCCTCCCCTAGTAACCATCCCACCTCTTCCCCTGCTAAAGTGCCCCTCCCTCCTAGACCACCCTCCTTAAAGCCTCACCCACCTTTGTCCGCATTTCTGGTTAACGTCAGCCCCGATGTGGTGCAACATCCATGGCTGCCCACCCCACTTGCTGACCTTGTTCTTATCTGCAAGGCAGCTGAGCAATTGGACCCTGACTTCCCATATTTTGAATAGGTTCTTTGCCAGTGGCCTTACATTTACAAACCCACTATGAATGGTATAGATTACTAAAGGCAGTCTTGGAACCCTCAGTCTTTCTAAACTGGCGCACAGCCTATGACGATCAGGCTGAAAACCAGGCACACCTAAATCTCCAATATGGCCTCAACATTACGTTGGACATGCTCATGGGATGCAGACAATATACTGACCTCATCTCCCAGTCTACTATTGGCCTCCATGACTATTTTCAACAAGTTTCTGACTTGGCCTTTAAGACCCTTAAATGTTGCTCCCCCAATGACCCACAAGTCTTTTTCCATAATTTGATCCAACAGTCAGGGGAGTCCTTCACGGACTTCCTTACCTGTGTCACACCGAGGCAGTAGAGCAGAGGGTGGAGTCTGGACCCACCCAAGAGGTGCTTATCAAACAATTAACTTGGGAGGGACTAAACATCCCTACTCGTAATGCTATTGCACCTGTCCGCAATGTTAACATTCACAAATGGGTACTCGCTACTAGAGGCTTAGACCCTAGGGTGGGCCCTATTGAGGCTTTGACTGCCTCCTTGGAGACTCTTTTGTCACGAGGAAAACCCACCCACTTTGGCACACGGGAAGGCTGCTGGAACTGTGGGGAGCTTGGCTACTTTTGTAGCCACTGCCCAAGAGGTACAGCCAGCCCCAAGACTTGCTGCCCCAAGTGCAAAAAAGGGTTCCATTGGGCTAAAGACTGTAGGTCACAGCCTCAACTGGACTCAACTCCTTTAAACTCCACCCGGGCTGCCCCTCAGCCCTGCCCACAAGAGGGGAAACGAGACAGATATTATGGACTCTCCCAATCCTCAACCACTCCCCACTAATGACCCTGTTCCTAGGAACTGCTATAAAGGGCCAAGTAGACACAGGGGCTGATGTCACCATTATATCAGAAACTGAATCCCTTAAATTCCCTCATTGGAAATACCAGCTAGGCCCACCAATAAAAGGAGTTGGTGGAAAACAAGATACTAAGCTGGTCACACGTCCAGTATATTGGAAGGACTTGGATGGGAACCAGGGCACAGTTACCCCCATAGTAGCAGA
>NW_008352723.1:0-2228 GCF_000622305.1 Nannospalax galili | reverse complement strand
TCAAAAATTTGGTAGCTGAACAATTGAGGCTTGGCCACATCGAGCCCTTTCTCAGTAAACATAATACCCCAATATTTGTTATTAAAAAGAAATTGGGGAAATACAGACTCCTCCAAGATCTTAGAGCAGTCAATGCCCAGATGGAAAAGATGGGCTCTCTACAAGCAGGCTTACCACACCCTACAGCTATCCCCCATCCCATCATATCATAGTACTTAATATCTAAGATTGTTTCTTCCAAATCCCCCTAGCACAACAAGATAGACCTCACTTTGCCTTCACAGTATGGGAGTCCAACTTTCAAAGAACAGCCAAGAGATACCAATGGAAGGTACTACCACAGGGTATGAAAAATAGCCACACAATCTGTCAATTATATGTTAATAAGGCCTTAACCAACATCCCCAGGGACCTAATTGTCATCCACTGTATGGACGACATACTGCTAGCATCAAATCTCACAATACTTTATAGGCTGCAATACCCAGTCTGCATGCCAATTTAGAATGTCTAGGTCTCCACATTGCAAGAGACAAGTTACAATACATCCAACTTTTCACTTTCCTTGGCCACCATATAGATACAGTAATTAAACCGCTTAACCCTTTCATCTTGCAAAAAACTGTATAGACCTTGACTGAGCTCTAAGAACTCTGTGGGAGTATAAACTGGCTCAAACAATTTATACCGGTCCCTGACTTGGAATTCTGGGCCTTGTTCTCCCTGCTGGAAGGCCATAATTCACCAACTTCAAGGGTCCCTCTCACCCAGTCAGCTAAGGATCTTCTTAATAAGATAGATCATATACTCTGGTCTGTGTCACTCCAACGTCATGACCCAGCAGAATCATTACTGGCCTTGATCCTCTGGACTAAAAATCGTGTCTTGGGGTTGCTATGGCAGCAAGACTCCTGGTGTGGATCCACCTGGCTACCTCAGACCTAACTAGGCTTAGCTCTAAGTATGATATTGCCTTCAAGTTAGCAATAAGGCCCGACAAACAGCCAGGCACATATTCAGAAAGGAACCTGACAAAATTATACTGCCCTTTCCTCTTAAGCATTCCCAAATATTATGGGCAGACTCTCTGGCTTTCCAACTAATGATGTCTGGGTTCATGAGGGAGTTGGATATCCACGCACCCCCAGATAAGCGACTGGCCAGCCTGGCCTGTTTGGAAATCACCTCTCAGCCACATGCTTCCCACTGCAAAAAAACACCCCTACCTTTAGCCACATTAGCCTTCTCGGATGCCAATAAGTCCCATTATGGTGCTGTCATTCAGCGCAAGGGAAAGGATGACACCTGTTATGTACAAGCCAATCCCAGCTCTGTCTAGTTGGGGGAGCTCCTGGCCTTGTTAAAAATCTTCCAAGTCGTCTCTCCTAGCCTGCACTACTATCCTCAGGTCTGTGGTTCAGGCCCTCAGATGTCTTCCCTTTGCTTGAGTAAAAGGCCATAAGGATCCCATCACTAGAACGATGAGAGCTCTCCAGATTATCTTAGATAACAGACAATGGCCCTGGCACATTGTCTGATCACACATCAAGCTCCCTGGGATCTTGGCAAATGAAAATGACAAAGTAGAGAAACTTATTATGTCTGTAGAGATTCCTTTGCTAGAACAAGCCAGAGCCTTACACCAACAATTTCACCTTTCTCCTCGCAGTCTGCACTGCCTTCAACCCGACCTACCCATCTCTCAATGCAAACATCTTCTCTTTCTACTTCTTAAATGCCTTGTTCTTTGTTTTCTCAATGCAAACATCTTCTCTTTCTACTTCTTAAATGCCTTGTTCTTCGTTTCCGCAGTCAGAGAAAATTTAATCACTTGGTGTATCAGGCCCTCAGAGCAATACACGAAGATGATTTCAACCTGCCCTATGTAGCCCGACAGACTTGGCTTGCACAAATGTACGACACCTCCTACAGATAATTCCCCACCTTGACTGATCCCCCAGGATGATACCCCTTGGAGGGCTGGTAGCCAATGATGGGTAAGATCCTGTTGGGCTGAATCAACCTAAGCCAGGACATGGACGTGTATGTCCATGCTCCAATGATGGGTAAGGTTCATGCCTGAATAGGACAACCTAAGACAGGCACAGTCCATGATCCTGTGGTCATCTCGAGGCGGAGCTGCCTACAGGCTCTTGCTGGACAGTCATTTTTAAAGTAAAAGGGTGGAAATGTAGCAGGAAGCCTCCAAAGATGGTGCAGACCCAGAG
>NW_008352722.1:0-583 GCF_000622305.1 Nannospalax galili | reverse complement strand
GCTCCTTCCTTATTGGAAGTGGGTGCAGAGGCAGCGTCCACCTCTGGGTCCGGGAGGTCCAGGGTTGAGGTAATAGTCAGATCTACACTCGATTGCTCCTGGCAGTGTTTGTTGTGGGCTGAGATGACTTCCTCAGGAGAGGAGGATTTAAGGTTAGCAATGATGGCTAAGAGGATCGGTATGAACAATACAGGGGGAGTGATCCCTGACCTGACCTCCCTTTTCCTGGCCAGGAAGAGGACCCACACCCAGGTGTCAGGGTCCCACATGTTTTCAGGGGAGACCCACGGAGCTAAATTAGTGGCTTCATCCCAAAAGTGTTCGATATCTTTTGGTTTTACTTTCAACTCTGTTTTTAAGGAGCACCTTGAGTGCTGCAGCTTGTGGTTCCCTGCATTGTGGTGGTAAATTGCCCATTGTAGGGGGGTCTCGAAAAGGGGAATTCACCACAAAAGTATAAGATGAGGGTGACTACCAAGAGGGTACAATGAAGCAAAGAAGTACTGTGAGCCACTTGGATGTATACCGCCCCGACATGTAAAGATGTATCAGATCCAAATATCTTGTGCTCAGTGAAGGACTT
>NW_008352721.1:142861-147996 GCF_000622305.1 Nannospalax galili | reverse complement strand
TTTTAATGAACCTTAGTCATTTCAGAACCCTCCACAATTCCCATAATTCTGATCACGTGGGCCGTGAGGTTTGCTCAGAGGTGCTCTATTCTTGTTTTTCTTTTTTTCTATTTTAAATATTTTTATTGAATTTTTGTGCATTTCGCACAATACATCTTAATTAAATTTAGAGCCCCCCCCCACATCCCTGCTTCCCATACCGCCCCCCCACTAGATCTCAAGTATTCTGTTATGTATGTTAAGTCCCATCCAGTCAAGCAAATCCATCCAGGTGTCCCTTGGTGCAAGTTCATCTACTGGAGTCTAGTCAGCCTATGTAGAGTCACTCCCTTAAGGAAGAGCTACTCTTCCTCACCTCATAGTAAGCATTTGCCAGTAGCCCCTTGGCTAGGGTTGGGGCCTGCTGCCCATATCCCCCACTCTATGCTGGATTTTTGTCTGATTGAGTCTGCATGTGTCTTGTGCATACTGTCAGAATTGCTGCAAGTTCTTACCAACAAGTTTCCAGTGGCCTGACAGCCTCTTTTCCTTATGCTCACACACCAACCCTGCCTCTTACAATCTTCCAGCCCCTCTTCTGTGATGGTTCTTTCCCAGGCCTTCCATGCACTCCTCCAAGCAAGGGCAGTTTTAAGTCTCTGTCATTCTTCTAATATCTCTGAATTCCCCCAGAGTGACAGTCTCTGGCTCTAATCTGGGTACAGCATTCACATTGTTTGGGTGTCAGGTAGTTAGAGTGGGTCCCCTGGGTTTTGGGTTTCAGGGTCCTAATGTGAGGGACTTCTGACTGCTCTCTGTATCATCTGACATAGTCTTAGTTGAAGGCATCAAGGTGTGAGAGTGTTTGGGTCATTCTGCTTATCACTGTCTTTTACACAGAAGTCCATCATTGCACACAGATTGTTTCTCTCCTGGTTAATAATGACCTCCACATTGCTACCCCACTGGGCAATTCTGAGAATTCATATGCCTTGGCCTTGCAGCATTTGGCATAGCTAATAGCACAGTATGTGTGACACTCTCAACTACTGGCATTTCTCTTCTCAGATAGTTGGAGATGTATTTGCTGCTTTCTCCTTTTCCTGTCTGTTAGGGTCTGTCAGTCTCAGAACTCGAATCTGTTCTCTGTACAGCTTCTGAAATGAACTCATCTGTTTTATTAGGTTTGAAGCTATTGCCCAGTGAAGTCTTAAAGTGGGAATTGGGCTTCTAGGATTAGCATCCTATCACTTCAAATTTTGCATAAAATTCTCCCCTGTTGACCATTGACTGTTTGTTCTTTTAGTGTTTGTCTTGTAACAGGAAAAGTCTTCCAATATGGAAATGCTCAATGAGTTAAAGACCCGTGGGAAGATGCTTCAACAACCCCTGATATTCCACGGACCAGTACAACTTAGAAAAGGGCTTGTCAGTAAAAACTGCCATCTTAATTTGTACAGGGATTTCTTGACTGTGACTAGTAGTCGGTATGTACTTTGCAGTCTCCAAGTTATCAAGGAATTCATAGTGCCCAATCCCTATGGGTCGAAGGGAAATAGTTCCTTTGTTTTTGTAAATATTTTGGTGTCTTATTCATTCAACAAGAATTGGAACAGGTTACAACCTGCCCTATGATCCTGTTGTTAAAAACATTAAGAATCAATAGAAGTAGAATGGGAGAATTGACTCAGTGGTTTAGAGAGATTGCTGATCTTCCAGAGTATACAAGCTCAATTCCCAGCACCCACATTAGGCACCTTGCAACTGCCTGAATCTGTAGCTCCAGGGAATCAGATACAACTTTCAAGCTTCCATGGGCAATTGTGCATGTGGTATATGTACACAAATGCATACACGTACATACATGCGATTTTAAAATTATGAATAGAGGCATCTGGATTTGGCGATCTTGTCTGTAATGTCACCTTTTAAGAGGCTTAAGCTACTGTCACCAAAAGGACCTTAGTTATTAAGTGGTAACAATCACAAAGGGGAACCTAGTAGCATGAATCTCTGTATAAATTATACTATGGTATATTTTCCCTATTTACAGGTAGACTGATTCATAACTATATAGTAAAATTATCCTCTAATCCCAAAGTAAAATCACAGTACCCATTGAAAACCTGATGGCCATGGAAAGATGTCAAGTGTGGATTATGAGGAAGTTCATTCAGAGAGCAATGCTCCCAGGCTGTGGCTTTAGAAGGTAGATAAGGAGGCATAGGGATCCAGTGGTTCTGAGCTGGGTTTGGCTATTAGTCTGCCTGATTTGCTATCCTGTCCGTTTGCTTTGGGCTACCTACCATTCCAAAAGTTTACTCAGTCACCAGTGGGGCAAATAAAGAATTCCTGATGCTATTTGATGATTAAATGAAATGATGTTCATAGAATATTTTAAAATATTCTTATCAAATGTCAGGTACCAGGTAATACAGAACATAATGTGCACAGCGCTTTTGAATGACTTTATTGTTTTGCTTTAAGAAAGCACAGCATCTGAGTACTTTATTCAAATAGAGGGACACTTTTCCAAATGCGTTTTACTTTCTTCATAAGTAGTTTATTTTTAAAGCAGTATCTCTCAAATACAAAGTAAAATCAATACTGAATAGTTAACTCACAACATTAGGACAGACTGCTTAGAGCTGTTAGTACCCATTTAAAATTTGAGTGCCTCTGTGGATTCGCTTCCTTCAGCACAAGGATAGTTGTAGTCCACCTACCCATGGCCTGAGTTGTGTCTAGGAAAGAACAGGTGAGTGAGGCCTGCTCTGTTTGGAGGAGGATGAACTGTGCTTTGCCATGTGGTCCTTCATTTAAAACAAAACTAACAAACAGAGGTCTTGTTTGACTCACTTTTAGGTATAACCTAACCCATAAGATAAAATACATCATCCCACTGATTTCCCTGTGGATTGATGGATCCGTGGTTACAGACTTGATGGGTCCCAATCGTTGCCGGAAATCCATTTTCTTGGGCTGGCCCATGGAGAACTTCATGCCACCTTTCGGTAAGACTCAAAGCTTTTCCATGTGTTGGACTTACTGAATTGTCACTTTCGTGTATCACCCCCACCCCCAGAGAGATCCTACATGAAAATGTGTCTAAATGGATCAACAGGGGGTAGTACTGGAGTCTGTTAATTGTTGATCCCTGCTGTTTGAGGGAGGCCCCTGATATGCCTTGTGATAAAAGTGGATCTCTATGTTCTGTGGACTCTGGCCCCTTTCCAATGTCATTATCCAAAGTCATCAGGTGTTCTTTATGTTTTGACACTGTCTATGTATACATCTTCTCAGTAGCACTGAGTAGGACAGTTAGGTTTATAAACTTCCTCTTGTACTCCCAAATAAGGTCTGAAATCAATAGTGCTTTATATACAAAATGCTCATATCCCTGCATGTCTTGATCCAGATGATCAGGTCTGGGTTCTGCAGACAACAATGGTGTCTTTTAATAGTCTGAAACTGTCAGTTTTGTTGGGTGCAGGAAAGTTTTCAGTGCATTCTTAGGCTGGCATCTAAGCATTATTTTTCAGTGCATGGAACCCCTGAAGTGCAATTGTTCCATTCACAGTGGTTTTGAGGCACATCTGTATTCAAATTGCTTTTACCATGGGATTTCATCTCCTGCACTCAGCACTCTACTTACTCTCCTCATCCCTCTGCCCAAACCTCAGCCATCATCACAGAGCTGTGTCTGCTAGCACATGTCTCCATGTTTTGTAAACTTATTAGGTTCTAAGAGTCATCTCTGGACTTAAGGGAAACATTTAGAGCTATTTGGCATAGCCCATGTATTTGTCATTAGCTGCGTATTTTCTTTTTCATACCCTGATTCTCTCAGCATCATTCTTCTTTCTGGCTTATTGTTTCCTCCATTCTGCATGTGGAAAGAATGCATTCCAACTGTAGGTGCTTCAGGTGTTTGATAATAATGAGGAAACTTCCCTGGGATCAGGGGATGGCAGGTGGAAATCATCTTTACATGTTAGATTGGACAGAAAGCCATAGAATTATGTTTTAGGCTATTATAAATGTGTCTATGACCAGTGCGTTTGACAATTTTCAATTCTGTGACTTGCTGTGAGTAGCCAGTTGTGGTGTCATGGACGGTCCTCCCTTCTGATGAACAGATCCCCAACTGAGTACAGGTGAGAAGTCAGGGAACAGTTAGTGAGAGAAATAAAAATGTGCAAGGTCTCGAGAAAAGGTCCGATGTTTAGTGGTAAGTTGAGCACAATGGCCCTGTCATGAGCAATTTCCATCTTCCGAGCAGCTTCCTGATGAATGACTGCACCAATCATGGGAAATCTAGACAGAAATGTTCTCAGCCATATAGTTCATAATTGCCAAAACTGGATGAAAAGTAAAAATTCAACTTTTGGATGGATGGAAAAATATGGTACAGCGGTGTGTGTATTAGGGATAATAAATAGATTAGTGAATAGGGCCTAGGCTTGTGTTTGCCACAAGGAAAATGCTCTAGGCATAGTCATGTTGATCCACATGACAGTGTTACCAAACGTCATCATTGTCTACTATTTTGGGGCTGCATGTATTCGAAAACACTCCCTTAGAAAGTGTAGTAAGCAATAAATCTATCCTATAACCCTTTAAATAATGTATTCAGTGACATGGTGATGTAGCTAAGAGACTAAATAGAAATACGGGAGAAGGCAGTTTATTCTTGAGTAGAGAAACAGTCATGAAAATTAAATATTCTAGGAACTATTATGCTGTTAAATCTGCAGTTCACGTGCAGTCATAAGAGTGTTTTGTATGTCTCTAAATGAGATTATCTTTTCTCATCTAATTGAATATCCATATTTTGCATTTATGTACGATTTGATATGAATAACTGTATTCATTTAGTTGCATAGCATTTCAGTCTGAAAGAACAATATGAGACTGAATTAACCATCTTATCTATAGTGAAACCAAAGTTTAGACAGCTGCTGCACTTGGCTGAGATTAGATGGTTTGCACCCAACGCTGCATTCAACCAGTTTCCACACTAGAGTCTTCTTCCATCACTGTAAGGTCACCTTTAAAGAGAGGAGGTCTGCCAGAAATCTAGTTATCGGGAGGATATTACTTAACACCTGTATTTACATTGACAGCCATGGCCTTCTAAAACTTTGGTCATGAAA
>NW_008352721.1:141686-142538 GCF_000622305.1 Nannospalax galili | reverse complement strand
ATATATTTTGTGTATTTTTGAGAGGTTGTGAGCTGTCCCTTTCCTTATTTAGTCCTCTCCAACCTAGTCTCAAACCTTATACTGAATTACTGTCGATGCAATATCAAGCTGTGCAGTACTTAAAGCTACTGCTGCCTTTCATCCTTGACCCATGCTTTGAGGGCTGGATCTGCTTCTCAGTTCTCTAACCAAGAGCAACATGTCATGCTCCTCCAAGACATTCTTTCCTTTGTTCAGACACAGATTGATGATGTTGAAAGAATCAATTTGCATTTAAAATGTTGACAACCTTTATCAATGTGAAAATAAGCCACTTCATTTTACACTGTTTGTATTATTATTTATTTGATTAGATGTATTGATCAAAAGAAGGAGACACAAGATGAAAAGAGTGTCGAGGTGGAGATACTCACAGAGGACATCGCGTGCTCGAACACAGTATGTGTCCACCAGACAAAACATGACACTGCAAGACACTGACTGAGGGAGCAAAGCACCAGGCAGTGGGAGGGGAAGCCTGGGAGGTGTGAGGATGAGGAGGGGAGCAGAGAAGGGATTGAGGGAGAAGGAGAGTGGGAGATTGAACCTCAGATATTGCTGCTTAGAAAACTTCATCATCATGCATGTGTCTATTCCTTGTGTAAGAAATGTGTGTTCTAGTTCATGTGAAGCCAAGTGTAAGCTTGCTGACTGCAGTCCTAGGCTTAGAAACACGCTTCATATCAGTGACCATAAATTGAAGGTGGTGATTTTATAAAGTCATTTTCTCAGGCAGGTATATCTTATTGGAATGAAAGTATTTTTTAGCTTGGCATTGCTTTCATACAGACTACTTTTTGCAATTGTGTTAAG
>NW_008352721.1:137626-141319 GCF_000622305.1 Nannospalax galili | reverse complement strand
AGCCAGAGCCACACACACATGTGCTATAAAATTGCTTGATCACAGAGACACATTGAGATCCAGGATAAAATTTAAACTGAGTATTTAAATTCCGCAGTTACCAAACACTGCAGTAGTGTCCGTTCCAGGATCCATACCTGTATTGTACTCACGTGTGAAGTCAGATTGACAGTACTGAGGGATTTTCCTTCTGAAAGAACACCAGAATTTATTTGAGCTGGTTGGAATCACACTTCCAGATCAGCTTGTGTTAGATTAGTTTAAATGCTATTGAGGAAAATAGAACCATTCAGTACTGACATTGTCTAATCCTTAGTTTCTACAATTGTAGTACAGTAACCAAGATATTGATTCTGAACAAGATATTTAAATGTGTTATGGCATTTTTGCTTTGCACCGCAGCTCTCATTTTTGACACATAGTATTGGAAGACAGAGAGTAAAACCTTTCCTGTCCCAAAGGAAATCCATGAGGAGGCCCTCACCTGTCTTCCTGTTCCAGATGTGAGCCCGTAGGGACAAGAGCAGACCGTCATGTAGTGACATGTTCTCTAGCCTCTCCCTGCTCAATTGCAGTTGTGCCAAATGCTTATTATGTTCAGCATGTCTAGTAGACATCAGCTGACATCTTCAAAGTTCAATTTGTCTTAGATTCATAAATATTATGCTATATATAGCACATGTGAAATTAATGAATGTAAATATAAATTATGAAATTTATGAAAAGGTTTCCAGTTAGCATTTTATGTTTGTTAGGAGTATTGTGTGGAGGGATTCCTGCTACTGTCTTCTCTAAGTGCTTTTTACCAGAAGCTCCTTCTCCTTTTGATCTGATATTCCATCTGAGTAATAACCATTCTTGTCCATTTCTCGTCATAGTCTGTGGTAATGTTCTGGAATTCTGATATCAGAGGTATCAGCTCAGAATCCTGTCATGTTCAGCTTCTCCTCCATAAATTGTGTCCTATTTCTGTGGGCCAGTTTCTGACAGTGAGGTACAGTAGGAAGCTCCTACTAAATTGTATCTTAATTATTGGCTGAGTTACCAATGGAGCTTTATGAACATCTTCATTCTGGATTTGTAGATTCATCGTGTCAATAAAATTCAACAAGGGAAACATAATCATGAAGCCAGAAACAGAGAATTCCTCACTTCAGCATGTTTTTGAATTAAGCTGTGATTACGCTAACAGGACCAGTATCATATATTAGTACATGATTCAACATCGTGTTGAATCAATACAGATTCTATGTACCAGAACCTATGACAAGCAGAGAAACACATCCATTCTATAAACAGCACATGAAAAGAGAAGGAAAGCCTCCATCTCTCTTCTTCTACAACCTCCCTCCCATTGTGCAAGCAGTTTCTGTGTATGAAACATCAGCTCCTGTGCCAGCTCTAACTCCATAGCCCTATCATTTTTAAAGAAAAATTGTTTGCATTCCTCTGTGTGTGTGTGTGTGTGTGTGTGTGTGTGTGTACCCCTGTGTGTTCATATGCATGCAGAGCACTCACACATATTATAGTGTGCATGTGGATGTTGTCAGACCCAAACTCAGATTATAAGTTTGGGTGACAATCGTCTCTACTTTCTGAGCCATCTCTCAAGCCCCTGTGGTCCGCTTCTTCATTACCCCCTTAACGTTATGTACACAAAAGGAAAAAAACTTCAAGACTGTGCCTTGTGTTTGCTGTAGTTCATTAGTAACCCAAACAGGCTTTCGTTGTAGAATACAGGCAACAACTAGACAATAACTGTTAAGTCATGGGAGTTTGTAAAATGCAGTAGTAATATTTTTCTCTATCTTTTAGTCTCTCACAGTAACATCAACAAATCGGGAAACTGTGAATGACGTTATCGAGAAGATACGACCGATGCTGGGAACACCGGTGAGTGCAGCGTCAGCTCCTTTGAGTAAAATGTCAGAATTTTTGTGGTCTCTCTGTGTGTATAAATATTACACAAGACATGTAACTACTGTATGTCTCAAAGGCAGGTTTTGTCACCCTCATTTCAAGAAGTAAAGCCAGTTAACATACTACAATGGTCTACATATGGGCAGTGTTCCTTCATTCTCATGTTAAATTTCATGCTTCTAAAGCGACAAATTATTGAAATCAGTCTGAACTTCTAGAGTGCATGTAAGAATGTGCATTATGATTTGTATGTTTTATATGTGCATGTTCATACATGCAATATATGTATGCATGTGCACACATTATGAATAGTATACAGAATTATTTATTGAAATCCCAACTTCTTTTTGACATTCTCTCTTTATCTTCTTTCGACTTTCCTTTTATTCATTTCTTTCCTTTTATTTATTTATTCATATCATCCCTCAGGATACAGTCTCCATCTTGGGATTTTTGAAAGAATTATGTTGATATGCATTTTAGCAGTAGAAAATGTGACTAGGGAGCTATTCCCAGGATACTGGTCCTGAGGATATGATACATGATGCATGGATGAATTATTTATTTACCATAAGAATGAGTGTACATTGGTGTGGGAGAGCATGGTAGGTGAATGTGAATGCATGCCACGATTATGTGTGCAGGTCAACAGAAACCTTAGTAGAGTCAGTTCTCTCCATCCTCCATTATTTGGGTACAAGGACTAAACTCAGTTCTGCAGGCTTTCCAACACACAGCTTCACACACTGAGCCATACAGACCATGAATCTTAGGTGCTTTTTTTTTCACACAACATTCATGCTGTTTTGCTTTTCAGTCTGTCTCCCTTTGAATGTGATGGGACTGCAAATGTTTGAAACTTTTGATAGTAGACATGGCATATTTGAGGATAAAGATAAGAATTCCAAACAGAAATGAGGAAAGTGCAAGGGCTGAAATCTCATATGGTGTCGATATGGTCAGAAAACCTCACTTCCATAGCATAGGGCCTTACATAAAATTCTGTCTCATTGTGAAAATTCATTGCTGAGGTTCCGATGCCTTTCAAGTGTTACCTTGCTCAGGGAAGATAGTTATGGGGTGGGTGTGCACATGCACACGCGTGTCCGCCCGTGCCTCCCAGGGAATAAGTTGTCTGGACAGGAATATTGAAGGTAAATCTTAGTCTTCTTCAAAGTTATAGGAAATGGGTATGGAGGATCTTTAGATGAAGTTTTCTTCCCCAGATACAAGAAATACAGTGATTTCTTAGAATGTCACAAAACAATGACAGGATGACTGCATTGAGACTCCACAAGTCTATGCTCCTGAGAAAGGAGAAGGCAGAACATTGGGGTCACTGCTGAGCCAGGGAAGGGAACAACAGTTATGATGCCACCATCGTTAACTCGAAACCATGGCCACCTCTTAGAACAACAGTTTCTGTTTTCAGTTCTAGAAACGCAGAGATGGAGAGGAAATGTGTCTTCAGGTGTCTGCTGTGAAAGATAATTTGTGATGCTTGTTTTAAAGTTACTTTCATTCATTTGTTCTTTGTCTCCCAGAACGCTGAGGAACAATATCAACTGTGGTTCTCTTCTACTCAAAAAGAAGCTCCATTTCCACTCCTAGGTAAGTACAGAAATCTAAAGCAGGACTAAGTGTGGCAGGGCCTTCTCTCTACAAAACAAAACACAGATAGTCACATTCTGACTGTTAAAATCTAGCTAACTCTCCAAGCTGATCCAGAGTGAATACAGCATGTGCAGGGCTTAGTCCTGGGGTGGGGGGTGG
>NW_008352721.1:134806-137607 GCF_000622305.1 Nannospalax galili | reverse complement strand
GGGGTGTGGGGTGGGAGTTACAGAGTGGGTGGGCTTAAATATTTCCTAACTTGTATTTTGTATAATTTGTGCTAAAGGTTTTGATGAATAGGCTAGGCCTGTTCTTAATTCTTTGTCAGAATAATTCAGCTCCCAAAATGAGTTATTGGTTCTCAGTTGTCTTCACTGTGGTAGACTGACAAAAAGTAATTTGGACAAGGATGGATGTGACTCAGCAGTGACCCTGCGCTGACACTGCAGTGAGGGAACCTGTGGAACAGTGTCTCTGTTTTATTGGATTTCCCCATTTCCTGATTCTGGCAACAAATCTTTACGGACACAATCAGACAGATGCCAAATGATGGGAAACTGGCATTCTAAGATTTCTTAGGAAATGTTCAATCTTAGTCTTAGAATAGAGGAACTATTCTGTCATCTGGACCCAGGGCACATCTGAGGACAACATGCGCATACTCAGCTGATGATGCTTTTGGGGATGGTTTGAGATGAGATGTTGGGATGTAGTCAGGCTGGCCTTAAGGTTTCTGTCTTTCCACCTCAGCCTCTTGGGGGGCTAGAAGAATGTGGGAAATCACCTGTGACATTATGTTTTTTGTATTATCGACAGCACTGTAAAATTTGGAGAGCCATAAATCAAGTGCAGGAGAAAGCAGATAGAAGCAGGAAGTGTCTTTATGTTTTTTATGTTGTTGTTTTTTGAGAGTTTCATATATGCGTATTATATTTGCAATTTCCACCCTTCTTGCCTCCTCCAACTCCTTTCATGTCCCCTTTGCAATTTCTTGTTCTCATCTTTGATTTTGCTTCATATACATATATATGTGTATGTGTATATATATACATACATATGTATGTGTATATATATATACATATATACACAAATATGCAGATAGAAGCATTGCATCTCTACCAAATGAGAAGAAAAATCAAGGGTTCTCCAAGTTATAGCAGTGATAAGCGAAAAGGGGAAGAAAGGGCAATTTCACTCAGTTCCTTGAGAAAGGGAAATCCATTTATTTGCACAGTACAGGACCTTAGAATTTCTGTAGAGGTAGTAACTGAAGTGTGAAAGAATAAACCGAAATCTAGACTATAACCGCAGATACGTCCAGGAGTGGTCTTCTTTCCCACAAACCCCGTTTTGCTGGTTTCTTCTGTCTTTGCAGTGCCCTGCAGCTTCCCCTGGTTCAGTGTCAGAGGAAAAGCCGTGCAGGGACGCCAAGGAAGACCACTGCAGTCCTACTGAGAAGCCTGGCCTCAGACCTGACAGAGGGAAATGAGCTCTCTCTCTAAACCTCCAGGCGCCATGTGTGGGAAAAGACTGATCATACCAATTCTAGCATTATTAAGAGAATACTAAACCACACTAAAATTGGTATCTTTCTTTTATGACAAATCTTAGGGATGATGTAGGGCTAGAAGGCTCGATGGAATGTCAGTGCGAAACTAGAAGACGACAGTGTGTCGAAAGGAAATGTAGCCAGTGATCCACCATATAATGTTTTGTGGTCTGTGCATTGCCAGGATTACGCATTAAAATGCGTACACTTGGACCTTCTTCACCACTGATTTGTCCTCTGTATCTTAAAATTCTTCTTCACCAGAGTCTCCCTAATGAATAATTCTTTTGTTCTGTGGATACACTGTCTTCTCTGTTCCAGAAATCCTAGGAGAATTCTCGCTCACACCTGGGTCTCTACATGCTCACAGAGTTTGGTTTCAGTGTTAACATTAATCTGTATTTGAATTTTCTCCATTTAGGGCACAAGAATCTATTTGTCATCCAAATGACTGGCCTATGAAGTGATGCCTTCACACCCCTTGGTGCCAGCGATTTGACCTCTTATCTACACCTTCGAAAGTTGGTCCTGGAGCAGCAGTGTCCCTATGCCCCAGGACGGTTCACTCTGAAGCCCAGGGACTCACCCAGAAGTCATCAGCAGAACCATGAGTCCCTTACCTCCCATCAAAATGTGCCCGTCTCAGTCCCATCTCCATTGCTGACCAAACTTTCAAGGCACAGTGATGTTCTTCAGACAGGAAGAGCAGACAGTATGCACCAAAAACATTACACCCTAGGGAAACCTGAAAGATCTGATGTCCATTCCTACCTGGTCTCTACAGATCTTTTAATTTCCTAGGCCAATAGTCGCTCTCTTCTCTGAATTTGTGGGACCTTTTACATGTATAATTATGGCAGCATACGTTTTTATGATTTTAATACAAGTTGTTACCAACAAATGTGCAAGATATGGCAGATTATGCATTTGTTCAAAGCACTTTGATTTAATCATAGAACAGATCTAAATGGCACAAGTTTGTGCCTAAGATCCAAGGAGTCACCTACTGCTTTATGGCAGCCCTCTCTAATTAGAATCCATTCTTCCTCTGTTGCAGATGGGCTAGGGCACAATCTCCTGTAAACAGCACTGTGTAAAACCAGGATAATGTTCTTAAATTAAGATCAATATTGTTCAATTGAAAGGACTCTCCCAAGTGTCTTCTAGCACTGTAGTATGTATTGTCTTAATTTCATACACTGACTCTCCTTTGAGTCTATTTTATGGTGGTTGTGTTCAGAGTTTTGGTTTAAAATTTGGTTTAAATTTATGTAAAAGTCTGTACATGTTCACAAATTATTGCATGAGCAGCATAGTCTTCAATACAGTGTTTGAAACACATGTCCAATTCAGGACAAAAAAGATTCATGCTTCCCGTCTGGCTTTTTTCTTCTTTTTTATATATTTGGAAGATTCCCAGTTAGTTTAAGACTTGGTATGTGATGGACACACACCATAAAA
>NW_008352721.1:129371-132866 GCF_000622305.1 Nannospalax galili | reverse complement strand
CCTGAGTCTTGAGTCTTAGGAAACATGAATACCAGGAAAGAGCACAGTTGTTTGTTCCACCTATTTCAGCAAAGACGCACATTCACTTCTCAGATGAGGGCAGAGGTCCCTGGCTAGGACCCTCTGAGTCGCCTCACATTCTCCACACTAGTCTCAGGTCTCCTTTCATGGACATTGTTTTTGATACTGCACTTCCTAATGACATACCATATCTGTCATACTAGATGTGCATTTCAAGTCCATAAACATAAAAATATTTCTTTTGGTATGCAATAACCCTATAATTATGACATCTGCCTCACATTCCCTTCCAGCTTTTTCCTTGAGCTCCACACTAGTCTCAGATCTCCTTTCATGGACATTGTTTTTGATACTGCCCATCCTAATGATGCACCATATATGTCATACTAGATGTGCATTTCAAGTCCATAAACATAAAAATATTTCTTTTGGTATGCAATAACCCTATAATTATGACACATTTTGTCAAAAGAACGGCCCAGGTACTTTCCTGTGTTATTTCAAACCAGGTTACCCAGTACTTGAAACATTTGCAACCCAGTATTTGTCTAAGCACTATGCTCAGCATTGGGAATTTCTTCTGGGTGTTAGCCAGTATATCACATTAGGCATGTCATCGTTACTGGCTTTCACCCTGCACATTTTACAGAAACCTTCGATTCTAGTCATGAGTATCATCAGCCCAATTCCACAAAATAAATAAAGAAAACCTCAGAGAGCTTGTGTGTGGGTACATAAGGCTACATAGTAAATCAGTGCCATGATAGATAGCAATTCCCTGCCTTTCTGACTCTGACAGTGGCTTTCTACCCAGAAAAGGAAAACAAGAAGAATGGATAGAAAGAAATCGAAGGTTGAATGAAAGAAATATAATCAAAAAAAGTTTCCGCAAGGACACAGATTGAAGCTTCACTTTATAAGAAACCAGAACATACAGGAAGTAGATATGGGTTTGTGTCACTTAAGGTGGATAAGCCAATGAGAAATGAGACTGCCACACATGGGAAGGACGTTCATGTGGCTGACAGTAAGGAGAGAGATGACCATTCATTCCCCTGTTGTGTGTTTCAGTCACATTCATCAAATCACTACAGAGGAAAATCTAATTGACACATGTTCTCGGGGTTTGAGGATGACAAGTTAGAGTGCCTTGAGGGGCAGGGCTGAGAACATAGATTTAGAAGCAATAAGTACAATTCGATTTCTGCTTCATTCCTCCCAGCTCTAGCACTGCTCCCTTACATAGCACTGCTCTGGTTCCCAACTAGGGGTCAAATTGTCTGCTTCCCTGCGGCTGTGGAGCAACAGGTGCCTTTCTTTTTCACTATGCTCTCTTTGATCAATGACAAAGGACCAACCACTGAAGGAATATTCAGGAAGACACCCAGTATCAAAGCATGTAGAGCCCTAAAGGAAAGGCTGGATTCAGGAGAAGAAAGTGGACCTGAGCCAGAAACCCATCCTCCTCGTGGCTTCTGTCCTGAAGGTAGAGACGTTTCAAGCATCATCTATACTTAACAACTTCTGTAGATACAGGAATATTTTCTTTCATCATGATTACCCTGAAATAATAACAGTCATGAAAGATTAAATATATGACAAGCTGAAAGATTCCTCACAAGCTTATAATTAAAGCAATCCACATTTGACGTTAAAAGCCATATTGGTTATATGTGACTTACTTTCCAATTTTACAGTAACTTGTAATTTTACTCCTGAAAAATCCAGGCGTGATAGTAACACACTTATGAATAAAATATGCAGTATAAGATGATCCTGTTGAATGCTTACCAAATCAAGTATCATGCATATAATACACAATTTTCTTTTTAATGATAGTAAAATTTGTTTAATAAAAATTGAAAACTATACTAATTTGGCATACTTAGCCAACATTTGTCTTACAATCAATCAAAACCTACTGCAGCAGGATCCCAAGTTTTTCATCCATTTATCTTCATTCCTATCCCTATTGAACCACCTTTACTTTAGATGTGGCCCTACATGCCTGCACCATCTGTGCCCATCATTCCCACTTTTGGAGTCCTTTGTTAGTGTTGGCCATGCTTCATCACCACCCACCATCCTGTAACATAAGAACCAGCTCTGTCAGCATGAGTTATCTGAAACGTATGACTTCAGTCCTTGGTGAAAATGTCATAGATTTTATAGTTCTGAAATTTAAGTGACTTTTTGAAAAAAAAAGGAGTTTTTAATGATAAAGGTAAGTCACAGATAACTACGTAGATTTATGGAAACTGGGATGTTAGCGCACACAAAGACTTATCTGTCAACAGCTCCATGTCATGTAATCAAAAATTTCATAGATTTTAGAGTTCTGAAATTTAAGTGACTTTTGAAAAAAAAAAAAAAAATGAGTTTTTAATGATAAGGGTAAGTCACAGATAAGTATGTAGATTTATGGAAGCTGAGCTGTTAGAGCACACAAAGACTTACCTGTTCTGATGCTTATCAACAGCTCCAGAGCATGTAATAATATTGAAATGAGTGCCAAACATCTCCCCAAATTATTAGGAATCTTTTACACATTTCTTTCCTTAGTCCCATTAATGTTGAGCTACATGATATGTATCCACAGTTGAGTAACTGCTTACAGCAGACCAAGTATTACATATTGGGCATCCAAATGAATTAGGCATTGTCCTCTCTGAGAAACACATGTGCAATAAATGTGGTTTTCTAGTAAGAATAGAATTGCATATCATCATGACTAAAGAATGATCCTGACCGAACAAATGACATCTGCACGATGATGACCTTTCCGTTGATCTACTTACAAGCAGTGACCTAACACAAAATACTTCTGGCATATTTTGCTGGGTCAAGTTCTGAGTTCATTACCAACAGCCTCAAAGTACTTTGGAGCTCTAGGTCATGTAAGGTTGGTGACATACAGCAAGTGTACTACAGACTCTTCCCTTCAAGGATCTTCAGAACAAGTCAGGGCTCTAGCGCTCTCTGTCTCCAAGCATTGGGACCCCTCCCTGGGACAGAAAGCTGTACAACCCTCACTATCAAGTTGGGTTTTTTTGTCCCCACCTCATGTTAATGGTATAAGGGGAGTGGGACTTTGTTTTATTTAATGCTGTATTCCCAGTACTTGAGTCCATGCCTGCTATGTGAATCAGGACAAAATTATTATGAGTGAGCAGTTACTGCATTATAGTCATGAGATTTCCCAGGAGGAATGTTTTCAATATGCTAACAGGAAGAGGTTTGGGGGACTGTTTAGAGTCAGTAGTAGAACCAAGGTGCATATTTCGGAGTTAACAAAGCAATAGGATATCTTGGTTTTTGGAGAAATAAAAGTTCCCCTCATTTAAAATTGTTTTCTGTTGTTACTGAATATGTTAAAGCTGTCATGAAATGATTCTTCTAAAAAAATTTTTAAAAATTTAAACACCAAAAAATTCATATTTATTACATATAGGTATATATGAATATATATTAGTT
>NW_008352721.1:123985-128164 GCF_000622305.1 Nannospalax galili | reverse complement strand
ATGAAATGGAGATCTTTTTTAAAGGTTAAAACCTCATTTAATCTTATGTCTTATGGGGTTTATACTGAGTGCTATATTGTATAACTGTGGTAATTCAACTGTAAACCTAAGAATTTACAGCCAGTTTTGTAAGAGATGCAGCCTAGCTCAGAAAATTGTTATTGAATAGGTCAATGCTGATGTAATGAAATGCTTCTTCTAAGTATGTGGTTATTAAATAAATAATTTTAAAAAATAAAAAGTTAAAAAAGAATAATACTGTTTTTTGTATATAAGGACTTTATTCAAAATATCCAAGGAAGCTTGATGTCATCTCCTCTCTATAATCAGTGGCTTGGTGTCATTGATCCAACGAATGATGAGAAGGACAAATTTGAAGCCATTCAGAGGTAATGATGCACTAATTTCTTGAGGTACAACAAAAATGTAAAGTAAACTAATGAATCCATTAACTTAACTTTGACGGTTAAATACACTAAAACAATGACCAGAACCAATTGGCTTTATTTCCTGACATATATACATGGCATGTTAAAAAGCAGTATGTTTTACCCAAGCAAGAGGGCCCATGCCTGTAATCCCAGCACTCGGCAGGCTCCAGCAGGAGGATTGCCATGAGTAGGAAGGATGCATAGGTAACTTAGTGAGTCAAGGACAGTCTGGGATCCAGTGTGAGATTTTTAAGATTCAAGTCTTCATAATGTGAACTATTGTTTTTCTCCTAAAGCTTTTATTATAGAATGTGGGCCTTTTAAATCTCAATGTATATGATGTGGACAGGGTATTAAACTTCATGCCCAAAGATGAGGATTGAACCAGATGAGATATTTTTGTGTGCTTGAATTTCAGAGTGCCTTCTTGTTTTATGTTGTTTTAATTTTGTTTTTCATTTTATTTTATTTGAGACAAGGTTTCCCTGTAGCCCCAGCTGGCCCAGAACTAGCCATGTAGACCAGGCTGGTCTCATTCTCACCAGTGTCCATCTGATTCTGCCTCCTGAGTGATGGAAATGAAAGCATGTGCCACAACTGTTGGCTCTGGATGGAGCTCATACACAGCAAATAAATTTAGGCTCTAATAACAGGAAAGCCTTGAGTATTTGCTATCCTCAATATAAGGGAATTGTACAGACTGTATTGTATATCAATATGTTACAGTTGAGCACATTGGACAATGACAAAACTTTAATATAGTTGTATTGAATTGTATATCAACATATTTTGACAAAATTATAACATTTTTAGTGACTTTAAGAGATATTTTAAGGAATTTTTATGATTTATTATTTTTCTTTGCATTTTCAATTATAAAATGAAGTTTATTCCCATTCTCCATATTCAAAATTCCAAAGTAAAATATTTTATTTTAAAAGAACTTGGGGGTTGGGGATTTAGCTCAGTGGCATATTTAAAAATTCTTAAGTAAAATACTTATTTTAAAAGAAATTGTCTCTCTGTTTAGTCTTTTAGAACAGCTGCCCAAGCCAAATGCTGTTCTCCTGAAAAAACTTTTTGAAGTGCTACACCACATTGAGAGATGCTTTTCAGAAAACCACATGACATCTTACAACTTATCAGTGTGTATAGCACCAGCTATTTTTTGGATACCTAGTTCCTGCAACCCAGCATTAACAAATGAGTTTTCTAAAACGGTAACGATAGCTCATATATTATGCCTTGTGATGTACAGTCCTCACTGCAAACCAGGAATTCAGGATAACTTTATGAGTCCATTTAATATGATGGCCATCTTAGAATAGTATTCTTCTGGAGGAGAGGGATCGTCTGTGAGGTTTGGGAAGGGAAGGGAGATTGTTAGGGATGTCAAGTTAGCAAACTGCTTCTTTCCCATTGGGGATTTAGAATCTAGACTGACTAAATATAGAGAAGAAGTAATGTGAGATGACAGGGCAGAACATGGGAGCTGGGGTTCAACAAGCAAAGGTTGAACACTTGCTGTCGCCATACAGTGCCCTGTAAACTACACGTTTTTGAAATCGTTTCTCATATAAACTGTGGCAGTGTGGAGCAGTCCCAGCTCCTCTGTCATCGCCCACAGTTATTGAGGGGCTGAGTCAATGTGGGGATCCTTGTCTCCATGACACAAGCTTTTCTCAGCCAATTTCAGGTCCTGTAGAGAAATACTTGGCTACCATTTTCTGTGCTAACTTCGTTTTCAGTACTATGAAAAATTTCCTGAAACTATTAAGTGTAAAGATGAAATGTTCTTTTTCACTGCTATGTGATGGGGTTTCCAATACATCATTGATTTGACCACATTGCTTTTGAGAATCTCATTAGAGGAGGAGTGCCTAACCTAAGAAAACTGCTCACCTCAGTGTGGGGGATTGCGTGTACAAGACAGGTAGGGTGGGGCTGCACATTCTCCTGCAATGGCACATCCTCAATGTCCAAATTACTTCCTGCATGGCCTTACCTTTTAAAGCATATCTCCCAATGTAGTTAACCTGGGGACAAGATTTTAAGAAATGGACCTCTTCAGGAGATTTACTAACTAGAGCATTTTTCACATTTGTTACTGGAAGAAAAATTCAAGTAAAAGATTGTAGGGAAGCCTATTTAAACTACAAATTGTTTTGTAAAGCAGTCTGAGCTCCAATAGACAGTAAGCCTAAGGCACATCAGTACACAGAGGGATTGCTGTTGCACTGCCTGACATGTTCTCTACACCTGCCTCCTTCCTTCACAAAAAATCATCAGAAAAGCTCTACTTCAACAGTCAGATAATCACTTAAAAGCTGAATTTTGCAAGTTTTGAATATTTAGCTTTATAAATCTGAATAATGGAACTTATATGTACACTCCAAATATTCAGGGAGAAAAATTATTTCTTTTGCTCTTTGTTATGACAAATATTTGGCAAAGGTACTATAAGAATTAAGAGTTTTAGGGGCTAGGGAGATGACTTAGCAGTTGGGAGCACTGGCTGCTCTTGCAGAGGACCCGGGTTCAGTTCCCAGCACCCACATGGTGGCTATGAACTGTCCTTAACTCCAGTTCCACGGGAATCTAAAGCCTCCTTCTGACTTCTACGCCATTGTACAACACAGGTGCACTCACATACATGCAGACAATACACACACTCATACACACAAAATAAAAATAATAAAATATTTTTTAAAAGAGCTTTATTGTGGTTCACGACTTCAAATAGCACAGTACATCACATGGGAAAGTGAGGTCGTTGAGCATGAGGTGTCCTGGTCACATTTTATATGCAGAAAGCAGCAGAGGAAAGAAAATGGGTGCTTTCCTACCTTCTTCTTTTACCCACTATTTAAGAACAGTCAAAGGACTGTGCACCCACCTGCAAGATGAGTTGTCTTTCCTGAACTGACTCTAGAAACAGCCTCTCCGGCATGCCTGTAGATATGTCTCTCTTTGTTTCAAAATGAAAAGTGGTAATGAAAGTTAGTCATCCTTTGGGACCTTGAATATTATCATTTTGTTGAGAAGTATATGGATGATATTTTAAGATGTGTACCCCTTATTTTAAACATCATAATTCTTTTGAAGGAAAAAATTGCTCTTGTAACTTGTAGCAATTGAGATGTCTCACAATTGTGGATTTCACAGTTTTCTGACTTTCAACACTTTGTTTTAACTGTGATATACAACTATGCCAAATTCCCAAGACGTCCTGTGTTTTCCCTTTTCGTTACAGATTTGTCTTGTAGAATTTATCCTTGATGACTACAGTAAAGTATTTGGAGAAGACAATGACTCAATTGGGCAGGAGAGCGCAATGATTTGTAACAGTACTGAGACTCCTCCTGATACCCAGAGTAATTTCACTGATTTTGAGGCTGCGCATGCTGCCTTGGATCTTGAGAACCACAGTCCTAGCGAGAGGACCTGCCCCAAGAAAACTGACACAGCGGCTGGGACTCCATCTTCTCCTGAGGAGGGAGGCCTTGTAGGTAAGAGAAGGTTTTGTACAGTCATGAAGTGAGAGGCAGGGAAAGAAGACACCTGTGAACTCAGAAGCCCGCTAACACAGTCATAGTGGCCTCAGGAGACATCATGTTATAGCAGGGTTTGAAAACTACTTTCAAGAAAACTGTTCATGAAATCTCTACATGTATGTGGATCGTGTGTCCACTGAACTTTGTGTGCACTGCCCACCATCACATGTTGTATTTCTTTTGTCCTCTTTCCC
>NW_008352721.1:119164-123295 GCF_000622305.1 Nannospalax galili | reverse complement strand
GCTGAAGAGATGCCTTTAAGTTAAAAATTGAGCACTGAATGATCATTTTAATATCTGAGATCATTCCTTTTCCATGATTTATTTTTTCCCTCTCTGTCCATACTTGAAAATTTCCCCATACAATGTATTTATCCACTTTTCAGTAATATTGTATACATGAAATATATTTAGTATAATGTTATTTATTTTTATCATATTTTATTGTATTTTACATATTCTTTATTGCTATAATAAACATGTTATAATTTGATGGCTATACAACCCTCTCTTTTTCATGATTCATATTGTGTCTTTGAAGGATGCTCAGCAGGGCATTTCCTGTGCTCAACCATGGTGCTCAAAGACCTACAGTCCACTGGCCACTCGAGTTTGGCTCCATTATACATCTGTTATTTAGAGTTGGCCTGTTGTTTGTTCCTTTTCCTATAAGAAGCTAATTGATCAATAGATAGGTACATAGGTAGATATATAGACATATGGTAGATATTTAAGGAGATGATAGATAGATAGATAGATAGATGATAGATAGATAGATAGATGATAGATAGATAGATAGATGATAGATAAATTTGGACTGGGGCTAATAGGGGGGTCTGCAAATATGGGAGGGGTTTCAAACACTGAAACCTGTGTTATTGCCTAATACTGATGTACTTAGGGTGTCATGGGTAAATTCAAATCATAGTTTTTGATACCACGACTACATGCCATAGTCCATAATGAATTGGAATAGCACACCTGTACATGTGTACAAAGATGAAAGGAAATGGATTTCATTGTGTAGGACGAATATGCTGGACATGCTTAGTCCAGAAAACTGACGGACTCGATGTGGGATTGTACGGTTAGCACTGACAGTATCTTGAGTTGGGTTTCTTTTTCCTGTCATTCCACTTTCCATCCTTACTGCCTGCAGGGGTAGAGAAGGAAGGGTGAAAGTACACTTCGAGTGCCAGACCGATGAGGGAATGGACACTGGTCGTGAAAGCAGAAAATTGTGTTTTGTTGTGCCTTATGGATGGGATTATACTTCTATAAGACTGTCCCATGGCCTAGTTGATATAAGCAATACATTCCTGTGAGAATAAATATAAAATTAGAATTCCAAGATCATTTTATTTTATTTTATTTTTTGTCTTTTTGAGACAGGGTTTCCCTGTAGTCCCAGCTGTCCTAGAACTCGTTATGGAGACCAGGCTGGCCTCGAACTCAACAAAGATCTGCCTGCCTCTGCCTCCTGAATGCTGGGATTAAACGTGTGCGCCACCACGCCTGGCTAGAATTCCAAGATCATATAAACCTAACACCCAAAGCAAATATTATCGCCCAGCAATAATCAGCTGCCAATAATTCTTCAACTAGGATTGGGGCTTGCTGTTCATTTCCACAGTTCTGTGCTGGGTATTTGCATGGGTCTTGTGCATGCTTTGCTGTAGGCTGTAGGTTTGTATGAGAAGAGGCCCAGGAGCCTGTAGGACTATTTCCATATGGTCCTGCACCCAAGCCCTAGCTCTTACAATTTTTGTTCCCCCTCTTCTGCAGTGGTCTCTGAGCCCTGGGTGGGTGAGTGGATTTTAATGTAGGAATCCTGTCCAAGGACCCACAGTCTTCAGACTCTAAATTTCTGCATTTTGGACATTTGTGACCTTTTGCGTTCCTGGCCCTCTGCTTCATGAGGGAGCTTCACCGATGAGCACTGAAAGATGCGTTAGTGGTCCTTCATCCTTTGAAGACCACACATTCTTAAAAGCAAATTGTATTTACTAACTGTGTGTGTGTGTGTGCGTGCACGTGTGTGCGTTATTTCATATATATTGTACTTAGAGACAGTAGAGTATAGGATAATTCAGGATTTGTGCATTTGTGTGTTGCGTCATGAAACATGGGAGTTTCGTGATTGCAGATGTGGAATGCTGCTGTAGTGAATCTACTTACCTTTACCAGGTGTTAGTGTAGTGAGACTATTTTTTCATTTTGATTTAGAAATGTTCTTCCTGTGTCTGTAGAAATGATCTTTGTCTACTACTTAACATAATTGCATGATAGACGTAGTAAAGTCTTGGCTTCTAAAATGAGCAACTGTAACTTGCAGAGTGCACGATTTTGAGAGGAAAAAATGACTTAGACTGTGTTTAAGTGTCAAACCTCAAATGCTTTGTTAGTGACTCTAGTTAAGCCACATGAAATACTGTCATAGGAAATGATCAAACATTGATAGGACCAAGTTTTTCTGGTTTAAATGCTTCTACTTTCTTGATTATCAGCTTGATCTAAGTAATAACTTGAGTAACCCTTTATATATGTTTCTAAATATGTAAGTGTGTAAATAGAGCACTTAACATTGCATGCCCATTGTAGCCTCCTAGAAGAAAAGTATGTTTTTTTTGGGGGGGGGTGTTTTTTGTTTTTACAGATGTAAATAGTTCCAACCAGAGAGTCTCTATTCTCTGCCATATAGATGCACACTATGGCATTCGTCTAAAAAAAATGTTTATTGTGCTTCTTTATATGTATAGTTAAAGTCTGTAGTCAGTATTTAAGATCAGTGTGCAACTGTGCTGTTTGGCAGGGGTGGGGGTGGGGTGGACCCAGGACCCTGTTCATGCTAAGAAAGCTATGACCAAAGCTTGTCATTGATCACATTTAATGAAACCTGCATTTTAGCATTTTTTATCTTCCTGACTTTGTCTTTTATAAGAGTTGCCAATGATTTATAATTTTTAAAATTTTCATACATTCCCTTTCTTCATAACTAATAATTATAGTTATGATGAGCTACAAGGAACTTGGTCATCTAGAAATAAGATGTCCAGCTTGAGAAGTGAGCAGACCATATTTTGAATGACAGTCTGTCTCACTAGTTGATGAGTCAAGTATTTATGTAGATAACAAAATATTGTTAATCTTTTTTAAGAGAGTTTCAAAAGTAGCAAAGCCTAATTTTTGTAATAGAATAAAATAGTTTTTGGGGGGTGGGAGGGGGATAAGTCCTGGCTGTGTAGCACAGGTTGGCCTTGAACTCACTATGCAGCCCAGCCTGGCCTCCCACTCGGGATGCTCCTACCTCAGCTTCCCAACTACTGGTGTTGAAGGTGTACACCACCTTGCCCAGGTCCATATTTTACTTTGAACATGTGCCAAAGGTGACTCTTATTGTGAAGGAATCTTCACTTTTAAAAAATTATTGCCAATATTAAGAATAAATTTACATTATACACCGTAGTTCAATTTAGTGGTTGATGCAAGTAAAAGCAAAAGGCGACCCTCAATAGTGCAGCATAATTCTGCACACCAATTCTGAGAGACACTAAATAGCAAGTTTAAACAAAGAAGCAACAGGAAGCTGATTGCTGGAGTGTTAAATTTAAGAAACATCTTTAAAAGCAACAAAAAACAAAGACATCACAGATACCCGGGGATATCCCTGAGCCAAGAAAGCCCTGTAGAGGAATAGTAAAGTAGGAGGGACCTACAGCTGCCCTCTAAAGCCTTTATGACTAAGTTCCTTCAGCACCTGCAACTGGCAGGCTTTCCACATCCCTCTCCACACATGGAAAGCCAGCAAGTGATAGGATTTCTTTTTGCAAACTCAGCTCTTCCTGGGGTTAGAAAAGTAGTCATATCGCGTTAACCTGTATTTGTGGTATAGCAGGTAGCCTTGGTTCATGTTCACCCTCCACTGTGTTTTATAAAAGACTACAAATAAAGTTTTATCTTTAAAAGTATTTTAGCAGTAGCATTTTACATGTAAAATTAATGGTGGTCCTTTCTCAATTTTCATAAGGTTTAATATAGATATAGTTTTATCAGTTATACTTATGTAAAATTAATTAGCCACATTTAGTTTAAAACTTTAAGTGATCCCTTTTCATATAAAAGTAGAGATTTTATGGGTCTGGAGAGATGGCTTAGCGGTTAAGAACACTGGTGGTTCTTGCAGAAGACCGGGGTTTGAATCCCAGCACCCACATGGCAGCAAACAACTGTCCATAACACCAGTCCCAGGGGATCCAAAAGCCCCTTCTGACCTCCACGGGCATTGCATGACATGGGTGCACTTAACCTACATGCAGGCAATACATGTCTACACATAAAATTTTAAAAAAAAATTTAAAAATGTTTAAAAAAAAT
>NW_008352721.1:113575-119105 GCF_000622305.1 Nannospalax galili | reverse complement strand
CCCTACACAAAGGCTATTGTGCAGCTTTTAGGCAACATGACTTATAATACATAGTTTTGATTCCTTTACATAGAGAAAATGTACTGAACCTTCACTATGTATATATTAAGCATTCAACCTTGTAGAACATGTATGAAGTCAGTAGCATGCAGTTTTGTATTTTCATCATAGTGTAATCTTTTTCATATTAGTTAGCAATGTCTTTTGTGGTCAGAAAGCAAGTGCCTTAAGTCCTCCATTTGGCCCAAAATGTGACCTTCTGTATTTGACTTGAAGGAGAAAGACTGATCCTGAGAGAATCCATCCCCTAAAATGGGCCCCACTGTATGTGTAGGGCTTCTGGGGAGGGACTCTAAATCATGCATACTGTTACAGAAGGTCCAGGCTGTAAGGTTCAAGGCCCCCCAGTGAAAAGACATATTTTCTTACAGAATATATTATTTTCTAAATGTGTATGGTACCAGCATATCGTACATATGGTCCATATGGTACAGCAGTTCCTGACCAACTTTATTTTTGTAGCATCATGTGAAAATATTGTCCCTCTGAAGTCTAGTGTGTTTCATCACTGGTTTCCTTGTAAGTCGACAGGAGGGTGTTCACATATTACTACAATAGAGCCTCTATTATTCCTTCCACATTTTTCTCGATCCATATTTACTAAGAATTAAATTAGGAAACATTCCACTCATGAACATGAACGTGAATACTCATAAGGCAGGCTTGATATGGTGCTACCAGGCCTTTACTTAGCATTAGTCAGCCTTAATGATTGATATGAAAATATTCAGTGTAATATGTATAAAATCTACAGGTTTAATGAAGGTTGTCCACACAGAGACCACCTGCCTTCACTAGAACCTACTGTGTTCCTTTGACCATGAATCAACTAGATAAACTGTTTTATTCAAAGCTCCAGTTAGGGAAGAACTAGGACAAGGTTGAGATTGCTGTTGCTGGTACTGAAAAACATAACTAAGTTCATTAATTCTGTCTACAACTGATGGTTAAGAGAATCTCTATTTTCACAATTTTAAATGGTCAACACCGATCTATCACTGAGAAACACAGTATTAACTCCAGTAGTTACTTTAAAACAATCGTATAGCAACTTATATTGAGGTCTGTTTTATTCTGAGTCCACTTTGTATTTGTGAGAAACAAAGATAGAATGGGAAAACCTTTTTAAATAACTAGTCTTTTAACTTTTCATAAAATTAGGGACTTCAAATACCAACAAAAGATTCTAAATGTTTGTTCTTTCACTTTGGTCTAATTTCTGTAACTTGAAGCCTTATGAATTCAGAATACCTGTAAAGATACATACATAATTAACAATGATAAAAATGCCCTGGTGTGGTAGTGCACACTTTTAATCGCAGCATTTGAGAGTCAGAGGCAGTCATATCTCTGAGAGAGCAAGGCCATCCTGGTCTACATAGTTCCAGGTCAGCTGAGGCTACAGGAAGACCCTGTCTCTAAAAAGTAAAAATGTAAAATGTAACTGAGAAATGTCATTCAGCAATGAAGTTTTGTTTTCTGGAAATGATAGACTTATTATGTGAAATTTATATGTTACCTCTTACTGGAAAATGTTCTAAAAATAATGTTTAAACTATATCATTCTTGTGGCTCCACCACTGTCCCCCAGGTCATGAAAATTGGCTTCTTGTATTAACGCTTTGTAAATTTTGCCTTAAACGTTGTGCCTTCTTTCATGTAAGCTGTTTCATTGGAATCCAATTCTGAAGTTTGAAAAAGTAACACATTTTCCTCTAAAGAAGCATTTTATTTTTTCATGTCTTTTTGAGACAGGGTCTCCCTGGAACCCCAGCTGTCCTGGAACTCACTATGTAGACCAGACTGGCCTTGAACTCACAGAGATCCACCTGCCTCTGCTTCCCGAGTGCTGGGATTAAAGGCGTGCGCTACTACGCCCAGCAAGAAGCATTTACTTTTAAAAATAGATGTAAGGCCTGTATTTGGAATATCATTGCCTATCTGTTCATTGAATTTATTCAATACACAACTCCACAAATTAAAAAAAAAAAGAAGTAAATGGCAACATGTTGATGGTGACATTAAGAAAGGGGAATCGCTGTTGATGGAGTGCAGATGGTGCTGCTGTCATAGAATTCAGTGTGTAGGTTGGTCAGAACTTAAGACTAGATCCTATCATGTGAACGAGCAATGCTACTCCTGGACTTTTACCCAAAGGACTCCAGATCCCACTACAAAGTACTTGCTCATCTATGTTCATTGATGCTGCTCTATTCACAACAACTAAGAAATGGAAACCACCTTGATGTCTGTCAACTGACATGCACATGAAGAAGCATACACACATGCACAGGCATGTATTAAAACATACTCTACACACACATACATATGAACAAGATTTCAAAATAGTTCATTCCTTTTAAAAAAGGGTGATATTAGGCAGTGAGTGTGCTCTTTTTTATAGCCATACATTTTCTGTAATTTCCTGGGGTTTTCTAATCTTCTGTGTCCTCAGAAGTGCTCATAAAGGTGGAGACTTGGTATTTTAGTCAGAAGATCTCAGAGATGTGTGGTCTCCCTTCTCAGCTTATGCCTTCCATCTTCCATCATGAACTTTGGGTTCATTTTAATGATCCAATTGCACTGATGAAAGTAAAATAAACTATCCAAATTAATGTCAGTCCCAGAAAGAAGCATGTTAGTGGTCAAGAAAAAGTGAGAAAAATTCCATGTATTTTATGGTAGTGTGAAGACTCTTGAAAAGCAGCAGTCTTCAGAATGGCTCTTGTGCTTCATGCCGTGAAGTCGTGTCTGAAGCCGTGCTGCTGTGCAGCCTTCCTTGCAGGTGCAAATTGAGTCTAGTAGTTCCGCCATACTGTTTCCTGACCCTCTGCACCTCCACTGCTCTCTCCCCTTCTGTTGCTCATCAGTTTCATGATAAATCTCTACTCCTGAGAATCTTTTAAGAATTGGTTTAGAATTCTGGTCTCACGATAAGTTAAGAAATACTGTGTATAACTTTCTAATGTGTCAGCATGGCAAAAAAACATTTTCAAATGTATTTAGAATAATATTTAAATGAATGAATAGCAGGTACGGGAAGATGGCTCAGCCAGTAAAGGGACTTGCTGCTAAGCCTGATGAACTGAGCTCACTGCCAGGGACCCACATGACTGAAGGAGAGAACTGATTTTGACAACTGTCCTCTGATTTGTGCACATGCACCTTCCTAAAAGCGCACGTGCACACACGCACACACACACAATCAGGCACGCAAGAACACACACAAATACGTAGCAGAATTTTAGAAGGGAAAAAAAGAATTGACTACCTAGACTACTATCAGGTCCTGCATTGTGGATTACTCCAAGATTCATGTAAATTAATTTTAATGTTAGGTAGAAATTCAAATCCCACTTATCTAAAAAGATAAAGGAAGTTAAGAAAAATATAATATCAAAAGACACTCCAATTTTCATGAAAGAATGGATGAGAAAACTAGAGGGTAAGTGTAGACACAACATTTTGAAGACAGATTCCAGGAACTTTACTAAACTAAATTTTTTTTCTATCTTAAAAAGAATCAAAAATGTAGGAGTTAACTGCAGGTGGAAAAGGTAGTTTGGTTGACAGTGGAGGCAGAATGTGGGAAAATGATTTGATGTTGCCACTTTTATAAACAATCGTGGGTCCTGACCTGAGCAAGAACTTCAAAATTAAATTAGAAGCAATAAAAACCTCACCTGATTTCCTGCCCCAATTAATTGGTGGTAAACCCTTTAATCAAAATGAGATCCAGAATAGAACGATGACCTCACCATTACAGATCTTAGACTGTGACCATGCTCTAAGGCCGCTATAGAATGCATGTGTTAGCTTACTATTGCTGTGATGAACCACTGGCCAAAATCAACTTGAAGAAAAAAGGTTTATTTCATCTTACTTTTCCAAGCGACAATCCACCACTGTTGAGTCCAGGCAGAAATTCAACAGAAACCTGCATCAGAAACTGAGGAGAGACTGGAGGAAAGCTGCTTTCCGGCTTGCTCCTCTGGCCTGTACTCAACCTTTTTTCTTTAGAAACTTTGAGAAGTTCATACATGCATATAAGGTGCTTTGATCAAATCCACACCCACTCTCTCCTGTCTAATACCTCCCATATTTCCTCATCACTTTTTCTGACAACTTCGTGTACTCTTTCTTTCCTCCTTCCTTTCTTTCTTTTTCATTCCTTCTTTTGTTCAAATGGGGCTTTTCGCTATTCTAACATTACCCCACTGAAGAGGTAATCCTAAAATCTTTTAGGGATTACATAAGAGCTCCCAAATACTTTTGTCATTTTTGGCCTTTGGAATGGAGTATGTTGCTAACAGGCCCCAAGGACATTTTGACTTTTAGCCAAGAAACTGGCTACTTTGGGGTCTTTTTCACCCTAACTGCCTAGCCAATTCCCACCTCCTATTCTTATCACAGCATCCTCTGAAGAGGTTACTCAAATTGCTGATAGGAAATCAGGACACAGACTGCTCTGGTTTCTTCCATGCTGAACAGGGTCGCAGGGTGAGGCAATTGGTTACCTCTTTAGTGGGTCTGCCTAAAAGACTCCCAAATTGCATAACTCTTACCTGTAGGGAGAAAAGAAGGTCCTTGACTGGTGAATAGAGGATGTGAAGGAGAAGTAAAGGCAAGAGTAGTTAGCATTACAAGTTCTAGACAGAGAACCAGAAAAAAGTCAGAACAGGGCAAATTTCAAACGGTCATAGCAGATTCCATTGGGATTTCTTGACGAGAGCTCCCCAAAGCATCCTTCTTTTGGGTGCCTCCTCCTTTTTATTTTGTCTGTCAAGGCTGGACTCGAGAGTGATGGAATCAAGATTTGATTTCAGGTATTTCGATAGCTGTTGGAGTGGTTAGAATCAGTGTCAGTTCTGTCTCAAAGGGTTCCAGATAGGGGGAGAAAACAAATTTATCCGTTGTTTTAGAACAATAGCTGGTTGTCTCCCTTAGCTAAGGGTGGGCACTACAGTATTGCAGACCAAGATTTGAAGTCTTAATCTGAGCAGCACTTTCTGATTAGGAACAAAATCATCAATGAGTAATAATTGACTAAATAACTTTTTATATGGACTTAAGTCTAATGTCTGGGAAGTGTAATTGCTACCAGACATCATGGGCTAGCAAATAAAAAGTCCAATGCCAGGAATGGACTGTCTCTTCTGGAGTTGCTGAACAGGAAGTCCCATAGACCCTCAAACCATACTGACCATTGCCAATGTTCTTGGTTACCCTCCAGGAAGCTAGAAATGGTCCTTTGGAGGGGAATGCATTTAGGAGGGGCTTATAGGTGAAATGAACATAAAGAGGGGAAATGCTAGGGGCAAAAATCTGCAAGCAGGTAGTGGAGTGATGTGGTGAGGATGGGGAAGCAGGCATCAGTGGGAAGGTTAACCAAAATGAAGTGCGCATGAAGAGTCTGCATGGGACCTAGGGTCTCGCAGCCCCAGTGAAAATACAGCAAGAGGGAAGATAG
>NW_008352721.1:112204-113235 GCF_000622305.1 Nannospalax galili | reverse complement strand
CAAGGATGCAGCCTTCAGCCTTTTGAAACCCCAGTAATGTGTAAGTTCATCAAACTGTAATTTGTTGAAAGGAGTGTGAATAAAATATTTCCTTATAAGCATCTGTATTTCTTTGGAGTCTATTGTAAAAACTTCCCTCTCATCTCTAATTTTATTGATTTTGGGTCTTCTCTGTCTTTTGCTTAGTTTTGTCTTCTTGGTTGCTAGAGCTAAGATGCATCTCTGTCAAAACTGGCTGCAATTTTTAGGTTTACAGTTGAATTAATACAGTTATAAAATTGAACTCAGTATAAACCCTATGACATAAAATTGAGTGAGGTTTTAACCTTTAAAAAAGATCTCAATTTCATCATTAAAAGTCCATTTGACCAAATTATTATAGGCCTCAAAGTATGACTGTTAAATATCCAAGAAGGTTATTTCCACCAGTCTGGTACTTTTAATTGCCATGTGTTACAGATAAAGCTTGGTCAAAGACCAAAAGTTCTCAAATAAACCTTGACTAGACATATATTATGTTCCTTGAGATAGTTGTATGTATAATTCATCAGTAGATTGCTAGACTAATAGTTCCCTCTGTTTTCTTTAACTAGCTAGCCATTATTTATCTCTCACATTGTCTAACCCTTCCACCATGTTTTCCCCATTTAAAGAGTCCACATTTTTCTGATTTCTCCCTTAATAATACCTTTTTCCTATGGTCCCACCTCTCATGAGCTTGTTCTTTCCCTTTATCCCCAAGGCTCCTTGTATAACCCTCCCTTCCTCCTCTCCTTAAAATAACCCCTTTTTTAATCCATGTCGTCCTTATTAACACCTGTTTCGTACTGTTCTTCTCTTTCAGGTTCTTTATTTTCCTTTACCTCCCTGGTTCCTTCCCATTATCCTGCTTCCTGTAGTTATGTCTGGATACATACTGATTTATGAGGGTTTGGTTCGAAGATCCACATATGAGGGAGAACATATGTCGATTTTTTTCTGAGTCTGTGTTACTTCACTTAGTATAACAGTTTCTAGTTCCATCCATTTAC
>NW_008352721.1:90719-112013 GCF_000622305.1 Nannospalax galili | reverse complement strand
TGGTATAACTGGGTCAAATGGTAGGTTCATTTGTAGTTTTTAAAGAGTTCTCCACACTGCTTCCCATAGGGGTTGAACCAGTTTGCAGCCCCACCAGTAGTGAATGAGTGTCCCCCTTTCCCCACATCCTCTCCAACATTTGATATCATTTGTTCTCTTGATCTTAGCCAGTCTGACTGGGGTAAGATGAAATCTTAAAGTGGTTTTAATTTGCATTTCCCTAATTACTGATGATGTTGAACATCTTTTAAGATGCTTCTTAGCCATCTCTGTTTCTTCTTTTGAGAACTCTCTGTTCAGCTCCTTAGCCCATCTTTCATTTGGATTACTTCCTTTCTTGATTCTTCGTTTTTTGTGTTCGTTATATTCTGGAAGTTAAACCTCTGTCAGATATGTTGCTGGTGAAGATTTTCTCTCATTCTGTGGGTTTTCTTTTCACTTCCTTGGTTGTTTCTTTTGATATACAGAAGCTTTTTAGTTTACTGAGGTCCCATTTGTCAATTCTTTACCTTGTTTCCTGAGCAATTGATGTCCAGTTTAGAAAATCCTTTCCTACACCTATGTTTTGTAGGTTATTACCAATGTTTTCTTCTAACAATTTCAGAGTTTCAGGCTTCATATTAAGCTCTTTGATCCACTTGGAGTTGACTTCTGTGCAAGGTGAAATATAAGGGTTTATTTTCATTCTTCTACAGGTGGGGATCCAGATTTGCCAGCAGCATTTGCTGAACATGCTGTCTTGGCCCCTTTGTCAAATATCAGGTGGCTGAAATTGCATAGATCAATGTTCCATTGATCTATGGGTCTATTTTTGTGACAGTGCCATGTTCCAGGTGATCCATGCAGGCAATACATGCATATACATAAAATAAAAATAATAAAACATAAAAAATAAAAAATAAATAAATTTTTTAAAAATCTGGTGTAGGAATCCCCCAGCATTGCTGTTAGTGCTCAGGGTTGCTTTGACTATCCAAGGTCTTTTGTGCTTCCATATGAATCTTAGGATATTTTTTCCATTTCTGTAAAGAATGTCATTGGGATTTTGATTGACATTGCATTCAATCTATAAATGGCTTTTGGTAGGATGGTCATTTTCATAATATTAATTCTTCCAATCCATGAGCATGGGCAATCCCTCCATTTAATGGTGTCTTCATAAATCTCTTTCTTTAAAGATTTAAAATTTTCATTGTAGATGTCTTTAGTGTCTTTGGTCAGATTTATTCTGAGATTCCCTTTTTTTGGCAGCTATTGTAAAGGGGAGTGTTTCCGTGTTCCCTCTGATTGCTTGTTATTGGTACATAGAAAGGCTACAGACTTTTGTAGATTAATTTTGCAACCTTCCACTTTACTGAAAGTGTTAATCATTTCTAGGAGTCTTCTGGAGGCATTTTTCACATCTCTTAGATATAATATATCATCTGCAAAAAGGGATAATTTGATCTCTTCTTTTCTAATTATTACTCTTAATTTAGTTCTCTTACTGCTCTTGCAAGAGTTTCAGGAACTACATTAAAAAAAGAGTGGAGATAGTGGACGGTCTGGTTCCTGGTTTTAATGGGAATGCTTCCAGTTTTTCTCCATTTAGAATGATGTTGGCTGTGGGTTTGTTATATATGGCTTTAATTATGTTGAGGTATGTTCCCTCCAGTCCAATTCCCTCTAGGACTTTGAACAAAAATGCATGTTGAATTTTGTCAAAGGCCTTCTCTGCATCTATTGAGATGACCATGTGCTTCTTGTCTTTGAGCCCATTTACATGATTTATAACGTTTATTCACTTATGTATATTGAGCCATCCCTGCATCTCTGGAATAAAGCCAACTTGATCATGGTGGATGATTGTTCTGATGTGTGTCTGTATGTGGTTTGCAAGTATTTTGTTGAGAATTTTTGCATCTATGTTCATTGAGGATATGCGTCTGTAGGTTTTTTTTGGTTATATCTTTACCTGGCTTTAGTATTAGAATGATACTGACTTTGTAGAAGGAATTTGGAAGTTCTCCCTCTATTTTTACCTTTTTTAATAAATTAAATAGTATTGGATATAGATATTCTTTAAATGTCTGGTAGAATTCTGCTGTAAATCCACCTAGTACTGGGCTGTTTTCAGTCAGGAGGTTTTGTATTACTGTTTCAATTTCCTTATGTGTTGTGGGTCTGTTTAAGCTGTTAATCTCTTCTTGGCTTAGTTTTGGTGGTTCCCATGCTTTTAGATATATGCCCATTTCTTTTAGATTTTCAAGTTTGGTAGCATATATGCTTTTAAAGTATTCCCTTATAATGTTCTGGATCTTTCTGGTGTCTGTTGTGATGTTTCCCCTTTTATCTCTGATTTTGTGGATTTGGTGGTGCTCTTTCTTTTGGTTAACTAGGCTAGGGGTCTGACAATCTTGATCAAAGAACCAGCTCTTGGATTCACTGATTCTTTTTATTGTTTTCTTTGTTTCTATTTCATTAATTTCTGCTCTGATTTTTGTTATTTCTTCTTGTTTGCTGGGTTTGCATTTCATTTTTTGTTGCTTTTCAAGTGTATTGAGTTGCAGTGTTAAGTCATTCATTTGTGTTCTTTCTGACTTTTTAATGAAGGCACTTAGCACTATAAACTTCCTTTTGAGGACTGCTGTCAACATGTCCCAGAGGTTTTGTTATATTGTATTGGTCTTTTCATTTAGCTCAAGGAATACTTTTATTTTTTTCTTAATATCTCCTTTGACCCATTCATCATTTAGGAGTGTGTTGTTTAATCTCCATGTGTTCATGTAGTTATTAGGGTTTCTTCCACTGTTGAATTTAAGCTTTATTGCATTGTGGTCTGATAGAATGCATGGAATTATTCCATGCATATGCCTGAGTATATGGTCTATTTTGGAGAAAGTTCCATGGAGTGCTGAATAGAAATTATATTCTTTGATGCTTGGGTGGAACATTTGATAGATGTCTGTTAGGTCCATTTGATGTCTGGTATTGTTTAATTCAGACATCTCTCATTAATTCTCTGTCCTGTTGACCTACCTAATAGAAACAATGGGGTATTGAAGTCCCCAACTATTAATGAGTTGGGATTAATCTGGATCTTAAAGTCCTGTAGTACTATTTTTATGAAGTTGGGTACACCAGAGTTTAGTGAATATATGTTTATGACTGTAATATCTTCTTGTTCATTTGTTCCTTTAATCAGAATGAAGTGGCCTTCTTTATCTCTTCTGATTAGTTTTAGTTTAAAGTCTATTTTGTCAGATATTAGAATTGCAACACCTGCTTTTTTCTTAGGGCCATTTGGTTGTAATATTCTTTTCCATCCTTTTACCTTAAGGTCGTGCCTGTCTTTGAAGGTGAGATGGGTTTCTTGCAGAAAGCAACGAGATGGATTTTGTCTCTTAATCCATTTACTTAGCCTGTGTCTTTTGACTGGGGAGTTCACTCCATTGATATTTAAGGTTATTATTTAAAGATGTGTATTGGTTGCCATCATTTTGATTGCTTGGACATGAATTCTTTCAGCCTATTTATGTCATGGAAGATTTTTCTTTTCTTTCCCATTTGATTATAATAGACATTTTGACTGGGTAATCTGGGTTGGCATCTGTGGCCATTTAGAACTGGGAATACTTTGGTCCAAACTCTTCTGGTTTTCATAGTTTTCACTGAAAAGTCACCTGTAATTCTGATGGGTTTTCCTTTATATGTGACTTGTTGATTTTCTCTAGCAAAGTATTGTCTTTTTGTTTTCTACATTTAATGTTTTTTCTATGATGTGCCGTGGAGAGTTTCTTTTCTGGTCCTGTCTATTTGGTGTTCTATATGCTTTTTGTGTTTGTATGGTCATGTCTTTATTTAATTTTGGGAAATTTTCTGCTACAATCCTGTTGAAGATCTGGTCTATATCATTATCCTGAGATTCTTCTCCTTTGTGTATGCCTGTGATTTGTAAGTTTAGTCTTTTTATGGTGTCACACATTTGCTATATATTCCATTCCTGTGTTTTCTTAAATTTTTCATCTGCTTTTCTTGAGTGGTCTAATTCGTGCACTTTATCTTCCAGTCTTGATATTCTGTTTTCCATTTCATTTATCCTATTGGAGAGGCTTTCTCCTGTCACTTCTAATTGGCTTATTGAGTGTTTCACTTCCTTCTTCATTTCAGCCTGATTATTCTTCAATATTTTTAACTCTTTTCTGAATTCAATCAGTAGTTTATCCCTATCTTCTTTCAGTTCTTTGAATTCTTTGTGTGCTCTTTATAATTCACTGAATTCTTTTATCTTGTTTATAATTGTTCTTTTGAGTTCCATGCCCTGTGTTATCTCTAGGGGGTTCTCACTGTACTCCTCTACAGGATTGTTGGTACTTGGTGGGGATATATTCTTTGGGTTTTTCGTGTGTTTTTTTGCTGTGACTTTGACATGTGGATTTCATTTGTAATTTTTGATTCTTGTGTGAGACTCAAGCCTTACTTTGTTGAGTTTAGGTCTGTTTCTTTTTGTAAACTTTGTGTGCCTTTGTGCTTTACTTGTTGGGCATGAAAAGCTGGTTGGTCTAGGCTTCAGGTTCTCTCTTTTGATTTTATGTGGTGGAGGCAAATTGATTTTGTCTTCCTGCTCAGGAGTTCTCACAGAGGCCCAAGTCAGATGAGGATCATATGCTCTCCAGATTTCTCCTAAGGACTGGATCTCTCCAGGAAAGATGCTGCCCTCAGGAGTTTTGGGGTTGGGCTGGCCTGGGATCAGGGCCCAGGAAAGATGCTGGCCCCAGGAAGCTGGGTGTCTGAACTGCCCAGAGATGCAAAGGGAGGTGAGGACAGGAAGAGGCCCCCCAAGGGCTCCCTGGGACTAAAGGGAGGAATTGGGTTGCTCTGGATGCAAAGGATCAGGAAGCAGCGGGGAGTCTGGGCCAAGAATTTAGTCCAGAGGTCTGGGGTGCCAAGACAGGAAATGTGCCAGTGCCCCTGCTAGGAAGAGAGATGGGGTTGGGGAGCTGAGAGGCTGAATGAGGCTGGGGGAGTCAAGGTGCAGTGGGCACTGCCAAACTTACCCAGGAAAGCTGCTGGCCCCAGGAAGTTTGGGGGCTGGGCAGCCCAAAGATCCAAAGGGCACAAAAAGATCATTTCATATGATCTCTTTGGTATGCAAGGATAGGTCAAATGTGTAAAAATCAATATAAATATTCTATCTCACAAGAAAAAATGATAAAAACTGTATGTTCATTTCAATAACAGAAAAAAGTTGAGAAAATTTAACAAATAAAATTTCCAAAAGATGAATAGAAAGATTTAGGTCATCACCTGAAAGGCGTTTTATGATAAACCCAGAGTTCATGTGCTCAATTAGTGGAATTTGACTGATTTTGCTCTAGTATCTGAAAGTCACAGATGCCCACACTTACCACTGCAACTAAAATTGAAATTATAATCACTAGCCAGATATTTATGAATATGAAGATAGCATTGATAATAGGAACTGAACACATTTTTTTAGAAGAAGCATTTCATTACAGCTTTAACATATTCAGTAACACACTCCAGAGCAAGAGTACATCTCTTTCACAAGTGGGTGCAAGTTTCTAGGTTCACAGTTGAATTAATACAGTTATACAATATTGAACTCAGTATAAGCCCTGTAAGACAAAAAAATTGAATGAGTTTTTAACCTTTAAAAAAGATCTCCATTTCGTTTTAGAATACATTGTTCTTTGCAGAAAGACTCATTGTTTTTGCTCCTAACACTGAGATGTTGGCGCATGCATCTCTAATCAAAAAAAAAACAAAAACACATTTTTTAAAATGAAGAGAATTGAAAAATTAAAGGAATCAGTAAAGTTAAAATGTCCATGCTACACAAATTGTTATTTTGTATTGAGTTGTTTAGTACTTAATCGTTATTCAGTATTAAAGACATCTTTCACTGACATTTAAACAAATCTTAAAATTTGTATAGAACACATGAGGCTCAGGGTAGCAAACATGATGTAATACTGAACACAAAGAACAAAGCTGGGCAGGAGCATCAGTGTTGAAATAGATGGATGAAAGTGCGACGACACCACCAGCAGCTGTGAACTTTGTGTCATGCAGACATGAGATCAGAGCAGGCCAGGGAGCCCAAGGCTGAAGTGTGACGTGCTAGCCCAAAGCTGAAGTTCTCCACGGACACCCTGGGTGACAACACAGGAACTGAGAACTAAACTGCTGAACTCAGGGCACTCATGTCAGAACTTCATAATCAACACATGTCAACTGCCATGATGTGACATCTCTTAGAGACCATGGAAACAAATACCCATAGGTACAGCCTGAGTCCCCACTAAAATGAACATTTAAAGCAGCAAAGACAAGGAACTTAGACATGATCACATGATCACAGACTTGGAAACTCAAACAAAATACGTGTGACCATTGAATGTAGAACAACAACGGGTATTTTCCGAAAGTATAGGCTGAGGGCTTAAAAGAAACCCAAGCAACGCTGACGCCTACTGGTGACATTGCAGAAACGCAACTGAAAAGATAATTGGTTTGAAATCCACAGAGTCCCGGTGTATCCTCACAGATTTGAATATACAGGTTTAAACTGGAGTCAAAAAGTACTGAGGGACATTTGGATGCAAAAGCTGGATACTAACACTAAACACTAACGCGATATCATCTTATCTATTTTACTTTTACTTCACTTCGTCTTTTAAAATATTAAATATTAAAATATTCACTCTCAAATCAATGTCATGTAATAGTCCTGCTTTACCTTTTATATTTCTTTATTAATTTTCATGGTGTTTCCGTATTTTCTTCACCTATTTATTGTGGGCTCTTTACATACACGCAAGCCATAAGCTCTCTCTCTGATCCCTCCTGCATGACTACTCAGCCTCTTTTCCCTCTCCATATCTTTAACTAACTTTCCATGATTTTAATAATCCCTAATTTCTGTTGATGTAAACGATACCTCCAACTTCCTAATTCTTTCTTTTTTGTATATATACATATGTGTATATGAAGAAATAATATAATTTATATTATATTGACCAAGTCTAATGCCAGTCTCTATACAAGGTGTAACACTAATCTCTATACCTGTCCAGACAATTTTTTCATTCTAAAGTTAGCAACTCATACATTTCTGTGCACCATACAATTCTTGTTACTTTATAGCCTAATAATAATTGAAGTTAAAGGGATAAATATTTGTACAATTATGATGTAAGCAGCATTTGTTGATTTTTCTGTTAATATTCTACACTCAGAGGGCCCCTTAAGCATGTGAACTGAGGATTTGGCTGCCGAACTTTACCCTATCATAATGGAGAGGAAAGATACATACTATAGCCTAGATTAACAGGAATGCTGCACATATTTTACATGAAATAGATGGAGTTGATGTACAATTATAACCCACAAAATAATTTCAGATACCCAGGTTCCCACAAAAAACATAAGAATACTGAAAATTCAAGAAAAATGATCCCTAAAATTTACAAATTCTACAGTAAAGCATTAAAACAGCAGTGAATTAGTTTAAATCCCATACAAAGAATTCAAAAGAATAATCATGAGGATCTAATGAATTTAAAGAGAATACAAATAAAAACCTCAATATTGTAATAATAAAATACAATCTAATGAAACATTAATTCAGTATACACACATACCAAAGAAATAAAAATGAAATGTTAGAAATGAAAAGTTCTGGGGCTGGAGAGATGGCTCAGTGGTTAAGAACACTGGTTGTTCTTGCAGAAGACCCGGGTTCAAATCCCAGCACCCACATGGCAGCTAACAACTGTGCATAACTCCAGTTCTGGGGGATCTGACAGCCTCTTCTGTCCTCCGTGGGCCTTGCACAGCATGGGTGTACTTATCTACATGAAAGCAATACACACATACACATAAAATTTTTTAAAAAATTAATTTATAAAAAAAATGAAAAGTTCAGTAAGTCAAATCTCCACTGAAAGTCAATCTATAGAAAATGTCACAAACAGAATTAGCTCCAGGAACCCAACCCACATGACCTTCTGCTCCAAAAATTGGATGCTGATTCCTTTGCCTCTGCCCAGCTGCTTTACCCTGGAACCTAAAGTACCAGATGAGGAACTGTGTTCAAAACAACTACTCTGGCCAGAAACATCACTTGAGGCCCTGGGACCCTGTGGTTTTTCAATACTAGGCCTACCCATAGATCACTGAAATTTTGCCTGGATGTCCAGCCCACATGGCCTCTTACACCAAGAATGAGACCCCACACTCTACTGTTTAGGTCTATCTGTGCTACCCTGGAATTTCATATACAATTCCCACAAAAAAAAACATATCTCGGTTATATTAAGGCTTAATCCTTTCCTAAACATTGTAAACAGCTCCACTGAAAGGTAACTTGAACAAAGATGGAAGGAAGGAAGGAAGGAAGGAAGGAAGAAGGGAGGAAGGGAGGGAGGAAGGAAGGAAGGAGGGAGGAAGGAAGGGAGGGAAGGAGTGAGGGAGGGAGGAGGAAGGAAGGAGGAAGGAAGGAAGGAAGGAGAAAGGAAGGAGGAAGGAAGGGAGGGAGGAAAGAAGGAAGGAGGACTGAAGGAAGGAAGGAAGGAAGGAGGGAGGGAGGAAGGAAGGAAAGAGGAAGGAGGGAGGGAGGGAGGAAGGAAGGAGGATGGAGGGAGGAAGGGAGGGAGGGAGGAAGGAAGGAAGGAAGAAGGAAGGAGGAAGGGAGGGAGGAGGAAGGAAGGAAAACGCAAAGAACAAACTACTCCTGATATGCAATTCCCAACAAAGAAACAAAAGCATGAAAAAACAAGATATGTCTTAGCCACAAATCACTATTCCTATAATAATGCAGCTATCAATAAAATGGTCATGTAGAAAACAGAGAATCAGGACTGGAAGTTGATGTAAATCACTGAGCAATGATCAATGAGAAGAAAGTAATGCCAAAGGCATATAAAATATTTTCAATAAAATCATAGAAGAAAACTTTTCAAGATTGTAGAATGAAACTCCCATGCAGGAAAGCAAGGCATTTAGAACAACAAATAGACAGGACCAGAAAACAAACAATTAGAACATTAAAAACATGAACAAAGAAAGGATATTGAACACTGCAAGAAAGAAACCTCACAAGCTCACATCACTAATAAAGGCAGGTCCATCCTAAGAACTTCTGATTATTCAACAGAAAAAATTAAATACAGAAGGGCCTGGAAAGATGTATTTCAAGTTATAAAAGATCATAACTGTCAATTCAGACTTATACAGCGTGAAACTATTAAAATTAAAAGAGAAATTTTAAAATTCATAATATAAACAGATTAAATGGATCTATGACCACAAAGCTAGCTCTACAAAAGACACTGGAAGGGTTATTCCAGTCTAACAAGAAATATAAGAACACTCAACAGGTCACAGATAATTAATAAATAATGCCAGGACAGTCAAACAAAAGAGGTCTAAGAAAATAGCACATATCAATAAAATGAAAAGAATTAATACACATTGTTCAGTAATAACTTTTAATATTAATGGCCTCGACTTCATAATGAAAAGACAAATATCAGCGTTAGAAGCAGGATTCACCATTTTACATCAAGAAAAATACCTTATGATAGACACCACTTCAGGTTAAAAAGATGGAAAAATGTATGTGAATCAAATGGAATTAAGAAAGAAGAGAGCAAAGCTATTGTAATACCTACCAAAATGGACTTCAAAACACAACTACTCAGAAGAGATAAATGTTACTTTATACTCATGAAAGTAACAATGCACTGAGAGGATTTTGCAACTAAACGCGCATGCACCAATTCCATAGAAAGAAATATTGCTAGACTTAAAACAATATATCAACCCCTACAAAATGATAACATGTGAGTTCAATACCCCACTCTAATAGACAGATCAACCAGACAATAACTGAACAGAGAAACATTGGAGTTAAGTGATATCATAAATCAAATGCATCCAACAAACATGTATAGCACACCACCTGAACACTAAGGAATATACATTCTTCTCAGATGCCCATTGAACTGTCTCCAAAATTGATCACATATTCAGACACAAGGCAAGTCTAAACAAAGGAAAATTTAACATACATCCTGCATTTTATCTGACCACGTAGAATAAAGGTAGATACCAACAAAAATAGAATCCACAGAAATATGTAGACTAGTGGGGACACAATAACACAATACTGAATGATAAGTGTCGTGTAAAGAATAGGACTTAGCACGTATGGCAGAGTGCATAGGGTTTGGTGGTGCATAAGTATGGGTGGGGGATAGGGTTTGGATTTGAGTGGGAAATGTATGAAATTTAAAAGCTCAATAAAGAAATTAAGAAATTTAAAAATTCCTAGAACTGGATGAAAATGTAAACATAAAATAGCAAAAAAATGGGGCACATTAAGGAAATATTACAGTGCTAAGTGCCTACGTAAAAGTTAGAGATAGCTCATTAATAACTTAATGGTACTACTTGAAACCTTAGACACAAAGAACAAACCAAACTCAAAAAAAAAAATAGATGGGAAGAGATGTCAAAATCAGTGCTCAAATTAACTTTTAAATCCCTTAAAATACAACACAAAAAAATCAACGAAAGGAAAAGCTTTCCCTTTAAAGACAAAGATTGACCAAATGTTAACCAAATTAGCAGAAAAAGAAAAAGGCCAGATTAATAAAATTAGAAATGAAAAGTGAGGCATTAAAATAAACATTACTAAAAATCAGAAAATCATGATAACATATTTTTAAATATTTATTGAATTTTTGAGATATTTATGCAATATTATTTGATGATATTTAGATCCTTTCCTTTAATTGCATTTTCCCTTACTGTCCCAGGACCTCATATAGTAATAAGGTCTATAAGTTCACAGAAATTTCTCCCTTCAATCATCATCTTACTTTGTTAGTTTCTTTTTCTCTCCTCTGAAATTGCCATGGAAAATAATTAATGATAATTCAGGATTTTCATGGTTATAACTGTATTTGTCCACTGTAATAGTTCTTTAATACTGGTTAATCATGTATCCCCATGTCAGCCAACCTTGATTATATGGTTTGACACTTCCTAGTCATCTTCCAATTATTTCTTGGTGATTTGCTTTTAATTTGTTAACTATGTTCAGTAATATCTTGGTTGTGAGATTTAAAAATACAGTTATTGGGCTAGGGAATGTAGTTCAGTTGTAGAGAATTTACACCATGCACAATCACAAGGTTTCATCCCCAGCATTTTTGTTTGTTTGTTTGTTTGCTTATTTTTCAAGACAGGGTCTCCCTGTAGCCCCTGCTAGCTTGGAACTTGCTATAGAGACTAGGCTGGTCTTGATCTCTCAGAAATCCTCCTGTCTCTGCTTCCTGAGTGGGAGGATTAAATGTGTGCACCACCATGTAGGCCCAGGTCCTTATCCCCAGCATTTAAAAAATGCTTTTAAGCCCAAAATAATTTTAGTAGATGATTGTAGTCATCACTGTGATTGACATTCTTATAACCTCATATAACTATTTCTTGGCTACACAATTCTCCCATGGTGCAGAATAAATATATGATTTAGTAATGAGGCTCTTATGTCAGACTAACTGTAATAAACAGAAATAAATTTTTTTCCAGTCATTTATAATTCATGTGTTGTTGAGGAAGTTACTTAAACTATTCCAGACGCAAATGTTGCCCTTCTAGAGTATGACTAGTAAATAATTATCATGTTTAAATATTGAATGAAAGTAAATGAGATGTTTCGTATAATTTTTCTGCATGAATCCTATGTTCCTATGACATACAGTACTCATTTAAAATGTAAATTTCTCTTGTCAATATCACAAAAAATATGTTTTTCAGTTATCATTCATCAACACCCTCTTAAACTTGGTTAAGACACCATGATTTAAATTATGATTATTATTAATGCAGAGTTTTTACCTCTTCGACCACCATACATGTCTTATCAATGTCTTATCATGTAGATCTTTATGGCTGCTCTGACAGAAAGTCAGCCCAAAGACTGGAAAGTAAACAACATGTGAGCTAAGTAGGTAAGAAGAGGGAACAAAAGCGCACTACCATTAAAAGAAAACCCAGGAATGTGGACAACTGATTATGGTGCATGAAGTTAAGAAATTGCTATACAAAACATGTTAAACATATTTGATATTATAAAGTCAAGGTCTGCATATTTTAAACCATCTTAAAATATTAAAAGACATTTCAATTTTGAAAATCAATATTTTAAATCTCTGAGTGGAAAAAATAATGTTAATGCCTAAAGCATCAAAATTAAAGACACAAAATATATTGAAGAACAATTTTTCCTAAAAAGGTGAGCAGGAAGTTGTTCTCCAAAACAGAAGTGTTTGAGATGAAAAAGAAAGAGGGAGTCGTAGTTAATAAGAGGAATCACAGGGATGAAGAGGTGGCTTGGTGGTTAAGAGCACTGATTCCTCTTACAAAAGACCCAGGTTTGGTTCCTAGCACCTATGTGGTTGCTAAGGAATGTCCATAACTTTAGTCCCAGGGGATCTGACATTCTCTTATGGCCTCCAATGACATTGCATGCACGTGGTACTCTTAGATACATGCAGGAAAAACACTCAAAAAATAAAAATAAAATGAATTTTCAAAAAATCAGGAATTATTGAAAGAAGAGCCATTCTAGTATGAGAGAACAGAAAGTGACAAAGGTTACAGGTTTTCAATGATACTTGGTAATTTAGAAAATATTCTAATTAGGGAATATATTTGGGATATGGATAACGAGGGTCAGAAAATTAATTGGAGTGTAAGTCCATATGTCTTAGAGGAAGCATTGACATGTAAGATTGACAAAAAGTGCAGCTAAGTGACGTATCACATGTCTTTACTTCCTGCATTTTGGATTCATGGTTAGGCAGATCTCTGTGAGATCAGCCTGCTCTACGTAGTAAGTGAGTCCCAGCCCAGCTGGAGCTACAGAGAAACCATGCCTCAAAACAAAACAAAGCTAAAGAAATTGTCTAGTGCCAGGTGTGGTAGCACAAGCTTGTGATCCTAACACTCAGAGGGCAGAAACAGGCCAGTCTCTGTGAGATCAAGGCCAACCTGGTCTACATAGTGAGTTCTGAGATAGCTGAGGCTACAGGGAGACTCTGTATCAAAGAAAAAGACACAATAAATTTATGGCAATGTTGTTTGAAATAAAATTAAATATATAGATTGTTGAGGCTGCGATTAGAATTTTAAAGAATTTTATGAACAACCAAGAACAATAGCCGTGTTAGTGTGTGACAGAAACAGAAACAGAAACACTAAAACAATGAATGAAATGTACTAGAAGTGGAATAAAATGGAGGCTGAGGGAAGATACATGAGACCGTTTAAATATACATAGGTGACATGATGATATTGTCTAACCATATCAAAAGCTTTGCTAGTTAGATTGGAAGACATAGAGCAGTTACTATGCTGTTGATGCTGTAATAGGTGCCAGTGTCTTTTCATGAGAGGCTTTATGCCATTGAAGAATCCTTGCTCTGAGATAAGTAGCAACTCATAGTAGAGTTTGAGAATATGCTTGTTATGTCCTCATGTAATAGTTTTTCTTTTTTATTGAGCTTTTTAAATTTCATACTCAAATCCAGGCCCCCCCTCTCCCATCCATGCCTCCCCTATCTCCCCACCGAACCCTATGCAATGTGCCACACATGCTGAGTCCTATTCATTCAGGTGTTTGTACCCAAATGTCCTTCGGTGTAAATGTGTCCACTGGAGTCTAGTCAGCCCATTCAGTGGTTGTATGTAAGTCATACTCTCTCTCACCTAGCAGCAATAAGTTTCAAATAGTTCTTAATCTAGTGCTGGCCCACCACCTATTTCTCACCTCTCCTTTGGGTCCTTGTTTAATTGAGCTGACATGGGTCCCCTTCTCGACGTCACACTGCCACAGGCTCACATGAGCAAGCCTCCAGTGGCCTGGAAGCTTCCATCTCCGTGTGTTCATGAATGAGCTCTTACAATATTTCTGCCTCTTCTTCTGAAATGGTCCCTGAGCTGTGGGTTGGTGAGGTTCCATATAGGAGTCCCATCCTACACTCTACAGTCTCTTATTCTCCAAAACTTGGCCAGTTGTGGCCTTCTGTGTGCATCACACTCTGATGTACGTGGAAGCCTCACTGGTGAGACCTGAGGGTGCATTAGCCATCTCTCTACCCCTTATTCTGCTATGCACCATGAGCCTTAGTTGTAGAGATTCAACTGCAGGACGTGTCATCCAGTACTGGACATGTGTCACCTAGTACTGGGCATCTCCCAGGCGTATGTTCTCTGTTCCCAACCAGATGTGCAACTCTGCAACAGCCTCCATTTGTTTCAGAAAGAAGCTTCTTTTATGAGTGCTGTCATTCATGAGTGAATGCTTCTCACTCTAAGGGAGGTTTCTTCTGTCTGGCACTGTGTTCCCTGCCCAGCAGCTCCCAGGTACACATATGCATTAATGTTCAGATGCTCTCTGCGCATTTCTCATAGTGTTTGTAGGACATCACTTTTCCCTCTAGGCTTCCCAGCCCCTAAGATTCACTCATCTCCACTCATTTTTCCCCATCCAGCTTCATGTATATTTTAAGGGATAATTGTGTTAAATTAGTAGGGAGAGAGCTCCTTGAAGGTAATTACAGAAATCTACATGACCATGAGAAACAAAGCTTCTAGGAGGGATAATACAAGAAGAGCTGGTAAATGCAGTTTGGTCTGCTTTAATATACAAAAAAATGAGGATCCTAGGATCTCTCCAGGAGTTGGGGATTGAACAACTACATAAAATGAATTCCGTCTATTGAGAGAGGTATGACACATGTGCAAAAAATCTTGAAATGAAAAGTTGCATAAGAATTGGAAGCTTTGAAATTTCAAAACAGAGGTCATCAAACATAAAATACTATTATCCCACTCCTGTTATGCGATTGGAATATTTTTTTTTAAATCACAAAGATGGACAGTAGAATAGCAGCAACCAGAATCAGGTGGAAGTGAAAATAGATTATTTTTAATGGAGTCAGGGTTTCAATAGGAATTATTAAAAACTTAGTAGATGGGTGGACACACAGATAAGGGTTATACAGCAATACAAACATGATTAATAACATAGAACATTTATATTAAAATGGTCAAAATTGTATATCTAAATATTTGACATATATAAATGTATTTACATGATATGTAATTATATATTTCATATAACATATGTGTAATACATAATTTTAACCAGTATATCATATAACATTATATAATCATATAACTTCATAGATACATGTGTATTATTACAACAAAGTACAGATTTTTTTTTCTTAAAACAAGTTTTACTTATTCTCTAGCAAGCTCAAGTACAGATACAATGTATATAGGAATCCATCACCCTGGATTCCTCCAACATGTTCCCCACCCACCTTCATGTTCTCTTCAATTACAAAAAATACTTTTATTAAGTTTTTGTGCATTTCATATAATAGGTCTTCTTTTTGTCTGTTCTGATACAGGGTCTTCCTGTAGCCCCAGCTGTCCTGGAACTCACTAGGTAGCCCAGGCTGACCTTGAACTCACAGAGATCTGCCTGCTTCTGTCCCCCAAGTGCTGGGATTAAAGGTGTGTGCCACCAAGCCCGGCCCATATAACATATCTTAATCAATTTTAGATACCCTCCCCCATTCACACCCCTTATACTTCCCACTGAATTTCATGCATTCTGTCATGTATGTTAAGGCCAAGTTGGTCACGCATTTGTACCCAGATGTCCCTCACTGCAAGTTTGTCCACTGGAGTCTAGTCACCCTATATAGAGTCTCTCCGTTAAAGAAGATCTGCTCTCCCTGACCCAGCAGTGATCAGTTGCCAATAGTTCCTCGGCTAGGGTTGGCGCCTGCTGCCCATCTCCACTGTTCTATGCTGAGTTTTCGTCTGATTGTTGTGCACGTTGTCACCATTGCTACAAGTTTACAGGAGGAAGTTCCCAGTGGCCAGAAAGCCTCTGTTTCCTTATGTTCCTGTACCAACTCTAGCTCTTAAAATTGTTTTGCTCCCTTTTCCACAATGGTCCCTGAGTTGTGGGTGGGTGAGGGATAATACAGGAGTCCCATCCAGGGATTCTGCATCTTATTCTCTAAAGGCTAGCCACTTGTGACCTTCCATGTACATCACACTGTTCTGTAAGGAAGCTTTGCTGGTGAGAGTTGAGGGATGTATTAATATTCAGTCATTGTGGTTATTAAGCTTTAGAGCTGGGTTGGACCATTGCTTGATTTTAGCCCTTAGTAGCTTGCATAGTATCCTCTAGAACAATGAGAGATAGTCTTCAAGGAGGAGGCTTCCTGGTCAATTCCAGCTCCATTGCTCCAAATCCTGTGTCCAAAATATGTCCTGTCTTCAGCAATAAGTTCTTATCTTCAAGTTTAGGGAAGTAATAAAGATCTGTAGCAACAGCCTGTTTTACTTTGGGCATCTCCTGGAGTACCCTGACCAACTATTTGAAGGGATGTTTCTCCTTTCTGGCACTCTGCTCCTTGCTAATAGCCTTCTGGTACACACATGCACTCACGTTCAGATATTATACGTGTATTTTTCAGTTTTTTTTTTAAATATCAGATATCTTAAACCTTCACTAATCTTTTTTTATCGTCTACATTCTTATGTGTGCAATTAGGATTATAATTAACTATAATTAAATGCATTATCTTATTAAGAATTAAACTTATTCACAACCCCATACTTATTAATGAATATTATCCACATTTGGGGAACATTTTTCTCTACCTGACTCTTTCATTGCAAACACTTCTCACTCTATCCTCGACCTAAGTCATATTAAATCTTTCTGCTTCCACCACAATAGTCTCTCCAGACATCTGATTGAAATACTTATTTATACATAAAACTATTAAGGACATTTTATTCCTCAAAGTACTTGACTACTCAGATCTAATGTCTCCAGTAACTGCAGTCTTCATCTTGATAAGGGCATTTCTAATGCATTTAGTTTTTAAATTTTGTTTTGAGTTTTTGCACATTTCATCCAACACCTCTTAATAAAATTTAGACCCCTTCCTTCATCCGTGCCCCCACCAGACCTCATGCATTGTGAACTTGTGGCAGTGGTGGCGTTGACCATAAGCCCCGTGCCAACTCAGTGCATTTCATGTTTTCTAAAACAGAGTTCTAAGATTCAAAGTATTACGTCTGGTCTCAGAATAAACTCTTCCCTTTGAAATAAAATTCTGTTAATGGCAGTCAGTTATTAATACAAGTACTCTAAGGATCCAAAGGGATTTGTTGAGAAAAGTTAGATGACAATGTATTTAAACCTCAGGGATTTGATCTTATTAAATTGGATGGCTGAACATACTCATTTAAAATGATAATTAGAACAAACAAGTTTGCCTTTCACCACGGTTATCTTTAGGGAGATGAACTTGATAGAATGTTTTTCCTGTCCTAAGAGAACATAAATGTTTAAGAACTAGAATGATGACATAGGAGTATATTGAATAATTTACTCTAATCCCTCAGTCCCCAAGGTCTCCAAACTAAACAAGCTCCCAATATCCCCAAGGATATCCTGCAAGTACCAAAAATAGAAGTTACAAATCTCCAAGTATAACATCCTTGTATTTTCCAGAGAGAAAAAGCCAAGACAGTCAGGTGTTTCCACGATGCTACCTGAGCTATAATTAAGACAAGAAGAGCAAGCATATGAACTGTAAAGAAAAATTTTTTCAAGCTCCCAGAACAGCAAAAAAAGTTCTGGAAATGGTGTCTGCAGTCCAGCAGGGTCAGAACAAGCTTGTTAAATATATTATTTGCCTTCAATCCCAGGTCTACATCAGAAACTGCAGCTCTCAGTTTCTGACATCCATGTTTAAAAGGCCTTGGAGTAAGTTTTATACAGATGGATGTTTTGTGAACACCTGTCCTCAGGGATGTGTAAAGTAGAAGGTCACACAGTGAAGGTCACACAGAGGGCTCCATCTTCAATGATTTCAGAGCTTCTGTGCTCCAAAAGTGTGTGTGCATGTAAAGGAAAATGGTGGATTGCTTTAACATCCATGTTTCTGTCCTTTCTTTTTTGACCCTCTGCATTTATTTAAAAGATTGTTGGCCAAACTTTTTCATGTTTATTAAACCTCATCTCTTATGATTCCTTGTTTCCTTGAATTTTAAAATAAAAATCATTTACCCTTTTAAAAATATGTTCTTACTTTTCCTCATTTCAAATATGCATTCCTTCCCAACACACGCTACCCAAACAGACCAAAATTAGAAACTGACCTTAAAAACAACTAATGGATTTTTATTTCTACTGAACAGGATTAGATGTATTTGTTTGGTATGTAAATTGATGTTGAAAATTGAACTGCATTTAAATTCCTACAGGAAACATTTTTTGTGTGGCATATTTTACTAAGATATGTGACCCAACACAAATTTAACATATACCAAAGAGGGGCTAGTGGGTACGTGCAGGGTCCAGGATACATGTAAAGTTCCATTTAGACAAAGACAAAGGGTGCTCACATTATGTGTCACATGGGGTGATCAGTCCTTAGCGTGGACAGAGAGTTGTTTGCTAAAACCAGGGAATGTGTCGGGGATTATCAGCTCAGATGTCCTGTTTGAATTACACACACTTGGTGTTATTTATTAGGCTGTTTTTCACCTCCAGAAGCTTTAGCTTTGACATTCATGCAGCATCTTATTGGTGCTACTTGAGTTAGATAAACACCTTCAAGGTATTTTGAGACACTCTCACTACTTTTTCTTCTGCCAAGTTCCTGAACTCCATTTTGACTTCCTATACCACTCTTTTTAATGTTTTCCAGTCATTTCCAATGTAATTAAACACAAGGTGCACTAACCCTATCATTACAATGTGACCACAGTCCTATTTATGTCCCTTTTACTTCTTCCTTCTCCTGTCCTAGCAATCTGTCTAGGAAATCAACAACTATATTGAATAAAAATGGGGCAAATAGATACCCTTATCTTATTCTTGAATTTAGGGAGGACACTATAATTTTTTCTCCATTTAGGTGATGTTGGCTATAGGTTTGTGTGATGGCTAATCCTGACTGGATCTGGGATTAACTGAAATGAGAGACATCTTCTTAATTGGATCATCTGAAGCTGGAAGATATGCCCTAAATGTGGGTGTTACCTTCTCATGGCAGCCGGTATAAAAGGCCAAGGCAGAGGTGAACACCGGGCTTCTTACATCCAGCCTCGTGGACTGAGCAACGACTACGGATTCTCAGCCTCTCCAGTGTGGTGCAGCCATTGTTGGACTACTCGGACTCTATCCTGTGAGCTAAGATAAATCTCTATACATATATATTCATTCTACCAGTTCTATTTCTTTGGAGAACCCTGACTAATACAGGCTGTAATATATAACCTTTTAATGTTGACAGAGATTCATTCCATCCCAGGATACTAAAGAGATTTCTATCATTAACTGATGTTCTATTTTATAAAAGACCATTTCTTCATCTATTGAGTCGCTCATATGATTTCTATCCTTGAGGACATTTATGTGATGCATTACATTTGTTGATTTAAATATGTTGAATCATTGTTGCATCTCTGAAATGAAGCCAAGTTAGTTATGGTGGATGATTATTTTGGCATATTGTTGATTTTGGCTTGCAGGTACTTTATTGAGAATTTTGAATCTGGATTCCTCAGGGAAATTGGTCTGTAATTTTCTTTGTATGTGTGTCTTTTTTATTTATTTACTTTTTTATGTGTATGAGTGTTATGCCTTAATGTGTGTGAGTGCTCCCATGTCGTGCAGTGCCAGCAGAGGACAGAAGTGGGCATTGGATTCCATTAGCTGCCATGTGGGTGCTGAAATTTGAACCCATGTCTTCTGCAAGATCAGCCAGTGCTCTTAATCACTGAGCCATTTCTCCAGTCCCTGTATATGTGTCTTTTAAGTTTTGTGGTCACGGTAGTGTTTTCTCTGCCATAGGAGTTTGGAAGCTTTCCTTTTCAACAGAATAGAATAATTTAGAAAGCATTGGCTAAAGTTCTTCTTTAAAGGGGTGGTAGATTCTTCAGTGGTTCCACCTGTGCCAAGGCTAGTGTTAGTTAGATTTTTTTCTTATTGCTTCAATCTTGTTGTTTGTTATAGGTCTGTTTAAATTGTTTATCTCCTGTTGGTTTAGCTTTGGTGGCTAATATGCATCAAGAAATTGATCATACACCACTCGTCAAAGAAGTTTCTTTTTGGAACAGATGGAAGCTATTACAGAGTTCCATAAGTGGTCACACATGGAGAGTGTATATCTGAGAGATGCCTAGTCCTAAGTGACACATATATAATGGGACCTCTACAACTAAGGCTCATGGAACACAGTAGAACAAGGGGTAGACAGAATACTGATGCATCTCTCAACTCTCACCAGAGAAGCTTTCTCATACAATAGAGTACAATGTACACAGAAGGCCACAACCGGTAAAGTTTTAGGGAATAAGAGACCGCAGAGTGTGTGTTCCTAGATAGGACTTTTATATTAACCTTACCCACCACTGCAGAAGAGGGGGTGGAAAGACTGTAGGATCCAGGGTTGGTGCATGAATATAAGGAAACGGGCTTTCATGCCTCTGGGAACTTGATCATATGAAATTGCAACCATGGCGGCAGCATGCACAAAACCCATGCTGACTCAATCAGACAAAAACCCAGTGTAGAAGTGGGGAAATCAGAAGCAGGCTCCAACCTTAGCTGAGGAATTATTGACAACTGATGACTGCAGGGCGAGGGAAAGTAAATATTCATTTTAAATTTTTTTTATTTTTTCACATTTTATGATTGTTTTATTTTTTATTTTTGTTTTATGTATTTATTTATTTATTTTTATTGAATAGATCTTTAAGGGAGTGACTCTAGATAGGCTCCAGTGGATGAACTTGGTGGTGTGTTGGGGGGAGCTATGGGGAGTGGGGCTGGAGTACTGGGTCTAAATTTGATTAAGGCCTATTATACAAAATACACAAAACTCAATAAAAATATACATTAAATTATTTTATCTGAAAAAAAATTGTCACATGATGTCAAAATAAAAAATAATGGGAAAAAAGTGATCAATTTCTTTTAGATTTTCCAGTTTTGTAGAGTACTTGTTTTTGAAGTATGATCTTTTGATTTTCTGAGTTTCATTGATATTTGTTGTCCTGTCTCTCTGTTCATCTCTGCTCTTAATACTTTGTATCATATGACTCTTTATTTTGGTTAATAGGGCTAAGAGTTTGTTAATCTTTTTATTTTTTTTAATCTTTTTTTAAGATATT
>NW_008352721.1:80221-90135 GCF_000622305.1 Nannospalax galili | reverse complement strand
CTTGACAAACAGCAAAGCCAGACAGGCGATACCTTCAGTCGAGTTCTTGGCCAAGATGGATAAAGGCTCTTCCAGACAGTAACCCAACATACTACTGGAAACATTAACAGCAGACCCCAATTCTATCCAAAGGAATATTATTTCTTTTTTTATATGTGTGCTTGTATTGCCTGCATGTAGATAAGAGCACCCATGTCATGCAATGCCCCCGGAGGACAGAAGATGCTACCGGATCCCCTGAAAGTGGAGTTAGGACAGTTAGCTGCCATGTAGGTGCTGGATTCAAACCCCGGTCTTCTGCAAGAACAGACAGTGTTCTTAACCGCTGAGCCATCTCTCCAGCCCAATCTTTTTTATTTAATCAAAGAAATATGTCTTCATTTCATTGATTATTTTAATTCTTTTTCCATTTCTAGTTCATGCCTTTCTCACCTGATCTTTGTTACTTCTTTATGACAGCTACATTTGTGTTTGGTTTGATCTTGTTTTGAGTATATTAATCACTAAATTATTAATTTGAGATTTCTCTAATTTTAAAATATGGGCACTTAGAGCTATTAATTTTTATTTTAAGACTGAAAAATTAATTTTACGTGCTGGAGTCTGTGCACCTGAAGAGGAGCTGCAAGGTCTCTAGGCCAGGTATGGAGGGTTGTTGCTGGGCAGCTGCTAGGTATTGAGCATGAATTTGGGGCAACCAGGGCAGAAAATGTCTGGAAAAAGAGGCATGGGATCCCAGACAGGTAGTGGATATGCACATTGGAGGGTGGAAAGCACAGGGGCTCTGAGGCAGAAGTGTAGGGTTAGCTTACCTGGGTCTGTGGGTCTATGGGGAAGATGAAGGGTTTCTGCCAGGCATTGGGCAGTGCCTTAGGGAATTCAGAGCAGAGCCGCAAGGCATCAGAAGAAATGTTTGAGGTTCAGGACAGGAAATGGGTGTGACTTTTAGGGATCACGAGCAGGGAAGGATAATTACTGGGGTCTCTGAGACTCATGGGGCAGCTGGAGGATCTCTGGCAAGTGTTGGTCAGTGCTTCAGTGAGTCTAGAGCAGGGACAACATGTGCTGAGTCCCAGGTAGGAGGCGGGTATGGGTTTGGTGGAGACCCCAAACAGGTAGATGCTGGGAGGTGGAGGTGAGGGTCACTTGCTGGGCCTGGGAGAGGGGGAGCTGAATGGTGAAATTTTCTTTTTCTTGGTTAGTTTCAACAAGCATTTGTCATTCTTCTTTATCTTTTAATAGAACTTGTCTTTTGTTCATGTATTTGTTTCTTGTTTCTGTTTTATTAATTTCTACACTTGTTTTTATTGTTTATTTCCCTCTACTCTTTTGGAGCCTGTAGTGCTCTTATTTTTCTAAGACTTGAGTTGGGAAGGTTTAAGCAGAGAGTCAGATTGGAGAATAGGAGGACTGGGGGCAGGAGGAAGCTTTAGCCAAAATGAAGAGGGTACGAAAAGCCATATGGAAACATCATCTTACAGCCAAATAAAAATATAAATTATAAAAAGTATAAGGTTTTTAAATTTATTTTTATTTTTTCTTATATGTATGAGTGTATTGTCTGCATTTATGTAAATGCACCTATGTCATGCAATGCCCATGGAGATCAGAAGAGGGCATTGGCTTCCCTGGAACTGGAGCTACTGACCGTTTTTAACCTCTGTGTGGGTGCTGGGAACTGAACCCAGGTCCTCTGCAAGAGTAGCCAGTGCTCTTAACCACTGAGATAGCTCAGTGGTTAAGCACCCAAAAGAATAAAGATTGTTTAAAGGACTTTGAATGTATATATTCTGCATGGTTGGAAAAAGCTACTATTAGAAGCCATGGATTAGTAACAAGCACCTTCAGTGCCAGTTATGAGGAGGCCCCAGAAACTCCAAAAATAACATAGGCTCTTGCCATTCTCCTTGGTCACACACTAGAACGAGATGGTAAAACCATATTGCTGGAGGTGCCAGATACCTTGATTTTGTGATATAGAGAAGTGAGGCTGAAACCTTTATCACCGATGACCAGCATTCACAGTTACCGAAGGTACTAGGCAGGCCACTGAGGGGAAAAAGCATCAACGGTCTTACTTAGCTGTCAGTCCTATGAGCCGCAATATTAACTGACTACACAAGATACACCCACTTGTAGAGTTCGACTGTATATTTCCAGTTGGATTTGAGGCAATCTATGACTGCTACTGTAAACCCAGTCAAAAACTCATTGTGGGAGAGTTCATAGGCCATGTGATTGGAAGTAATAAATGTTCAGAGAATAAGTAGTATGTGAATTTTCAACCTTAAACAAGACATTTTTACTGTCCCCTTAAGTCTCAGGGCATATTGAAAAAGTTGTTAGGAACAATTTAAAACCTGAAAAACAGGGAGAAGGGCTTTGAAACGCCATATTCTGGTCAAGACACTGCCATTGCAGTCAGGAACTCAGAGAAGCTATGAACGCTCATATGGTGTGTAAAAGAATTTGTACATAAACAATCAGGCACAGATAGAGGAGGAGCTCAGGAGGTAAGCCTTCCCCTACAGAACAATTTTCTACTCACAGATTCAGCAAGAGGGGGAGTCATTGCCTTCTCTTGTGTACCCTCTGGTGACCCCCCAGGCTCCAATGCATAGTTCTAAACCACCAGTCACACACATCCACAGGTAAATTCAATGGGTCACAAAACAAAACCAAAGTCAAGAATCTGGGAAAGAGAGCAGTTGGGGAGTGTGTAGGGTTTGAGGGGAGATAAAAGTGTGTGTGAAGAGAGTAATCAGAATGCATTATACACATGTGTGAAATTGTAAATGAGATAAACTGAGAAACAATAAATAAAATAGAAGAAATTGCTTAGGCAAGACCTCTCTGAACTAATCTCCAGTAACACAGAGGCTAGCCTTCAATAATCAACAAATGGAACTAAATGGAGTTTAAAATTTGTCACCAGCAAACAAACAAACAAAACAAAACAAAAAATAACTGTCAATAGAGCATGTAGTGAGCAGAATGGGAGAAAACTTTTACTAGCTATACTTAAGACACAGGCTAATATCTGTATTTACGAAGAACTAAAAAAAATTGTTTTAAACCCTGAAATTGCCAATCAACAAATGGATTAACAAATGGACAGGTCTCACAAGATGAAACAAAAATGGACAATAAGTATTTTTAAAGTGTTCAACATCTCTAGTGACCAGGAAAATGCAGCTTAAAGCTACCCTGAGAAATCACCTCACCTCACTCCTGTTACAATAGTTATGATCAAGAAAATGTTACAGAGAAGCTGGTGAAGATATGAGGAAAGAGGAACACTTGTTTACTGCTGGAGGGATTTCAAATTAGTGCGGCCGTTATGGAAATTGTTATGCAAGTTTCTCACAAAATAAAAAATAGGATTGCCATATGATCCAGTTATACAACTCCTGAGCATACACCCAAAGGACTCCATATCTTACCACAGAGGTACTTGTGTGTCTTTATTTATTGAAGCTTGATTCACTATAGCAAGGAAATGGAATCAGCCTAGATGCCCATCACAGTTGAATGGGTAATGAAAATGTGCAACATACAAATGATGGGATTTTATTTAGATGTAGAGAAAATTGAAATTTTCAGGAATGTAGATGGATCTGGAGAACAGAACATTAACCAAAATGACCCAAACTCAGAAAAACAAAATCCACAAGTTATCTGTCCTATGTGGATTCTAGATTTAAATAGCCTAAAAGAACCAGAAAAATATCCAAAGAAAGTGAAATTAGGTGAGGTGGTCAAAAGGACACATGGGATGTGCACTATGAAAAAATACTGAGGGAGAAGGAAGCAAGGAGGGAATGGGGAGTGTAGGGGAGTGAGAGAAAAGGGGAAAATAATCTATAAAAGCAAGCTTTGTTTGAAAATGCCATAGCGATGCCTAATACATTTTATGGTAATTTAAAAAAACACCATTAAAAGAGCGAATTGAAAAGATCTTTTAATTTGTAGTGCTGCTGGGACCACCACAAATATAAAGATGGTAGAGGAGGGGTCAAAAGAAAATGAATGAGCTTTCGGTGAGGCAGCCTGATGAATTTAACAATGTGGAGGGAAAGGGGTATTTGAAGATCCAGATGTTTCTGAGAACTTTACATGTACCTTAGAGGTGAAGAAGACCAGGACTGGCAGGTCATCCTCCTGCCCTAGTATTTGGTTTAAAATTGCTCCAGGGTGACTGTTGATACGTTGTAATTTGACTGCATATAATCAGTAGGAAAGCTCAGTGATAAGGGCAGACTGGAAATTCACCAGAAAAATGAAGCAGGGAGGGCCCTAGTGGAAGACAGCAAAATTGTCCTAAAATGAAATAGTCATAGCTAAATCCGTAGTGGAGTAGGGATGGTCAGACATAGTGCTGAGATTGAGTTACAGCTCTGAGGGGGATATTCATGGACAAAGCCCTAGACAAGGGTAGAGCTCTAGGGAACCGGGTATGAGAACCCCAAAATAAGGAACTGAGCTCCTAGGGAGAAGCCATATGAAGGAGCAGAACTTATACAGGGCATGAGCCTGGAGAAAGAGGAGCCAACAGTAAAAACAATTTCAGGATCCCATCCAAGGCACCATAGGGCCAAAAGCCCGGAGGATAGAAATAGAAGGAAGCAGTGTCAGAGCAGTTAGAGATAGCTCACTTTTCCCGTGTTCCAGTTGAACACCAGTCAGGGAGAGACGCAGTTTGGGGAAAGAAAATGCGACAAAATCACCATTCTGTATTTTTTATTATGCTGCTGTCATAAAATACCATGACCATACATTAAAAAAAGTCAAAAACCAAATTATCATGACCAAACCAACTTACAGAAGGAAGAGTTTATTTTGGTTTACAGTAGAGACATAGCATGAGGCAGCCAGGCCAGAAGGCAGAGGTTCGCATCTTCAGTGGCAAACAAGAAGCAGAGAGAGTGAACTGGAAGTAGGACAAGGCTATGAACTCTCAAACCTCACCCCCAAATAAGGCCATACCTCCTAAATGTTCCATGACCCCCTGAAACAGCACCACAAACTGGGAACAATGTGTTCAAGTCCTTGGAGCCTATAGGGAACATTTCTCATTCAAACCACAACACCTTCAGAATGAGCTTCTTGAGGTGATAGAGCTACATGGAAGAATGCATGGTAAGGATGAAGAGGTGGAAGAGCAATTAAGAAAGACATACTATGATGTCAGAGACGGTAAAAGGGGACTTAACGTGAGAGAGTCTTCTCTTCAAAAGCTGAGAGGAACTACATCAGTAGTGATGGGGCTGAGAGCTGCCACGTATAGCATGATGTGGGTCATGACTAAAAAGACTTAAATCCCTTCAGGAAAAAAAGAGATTTCTGACTTGTACAACTTTTCAGGTGGTGGCAAGATGAACTATGCCACATGGCTTAGACTGGCCAGGTCTATGCGTCCAAGAGTACAAACCATAAAATTATCATGAAGTTGCAAGGCGGAAGGACTGGGCTTGCAATTGCCTGTCATTAAGGCCTGAATGCTCACAGCAATGCTCAGTTGTTTTCTGGGACTGATGGAAGGGGAAGGGCATGGCCTGATTCCTATGAAAGAAATGTAGAGGGGGGCGTGGATCTGTAGTCTGTCATTGTCTTTATGTGATCACATGTCTCTCCTCCTTGCTTACCTCCCGGTTGAAGGTGCAGAGTCCATCTTTATTTGGTCATTTGTATGGGCATGGGTGCTGGATCTTTGTTTTCATAACCCCTCACCTGAGTGTGGATGCAGTCTGTCTTTATGCAGTCACTTTTGTGGCTGCAAATTCACACTGTACCTCCATGCAGTTGTCTTGGAACAGATTCAGATTCTTTATGTAGTCATTCAAGTGGGTAAGTGCAGATTGTGGCTCTATGTCAGCACTCACCTGGAAAGAGATTTAGATTTTGTTTCTATGTAGTCTTTCATGTTGGTGCACATGAGAGTCTGTCTCTGTTACAGGACTTTTTCAAGTGCAGTGCAGAGTTTGTCTCTACATCATCTTCTTTTTCCTTCTCTAGCTTTTTTAGTTGGTGTCTTCCAGATAATAGAATCTTCGTGAAGTTTCATATTCTGTATTGACTTTTGTATTGTTTATTTTACAACAGTGTGTGGGTTTGTGAGCGAGGAAGTTGGTAGTATCACTGCAGATGCCTTTCAGTCCCTAAGTACTGGATAGAATGCCTTTTCTGGGAATGCCTCCTTTTTTGTAACCTCATAACCAAAAAGAAATCTTATGTACTGAGATCATCCAACACTATCTATTCAATGTGCTTTCCTAGTGTCTAATCAACTTACGTAAATTTAACTAGCCTTTAGGAAAACTGCAAACACCCTTACTGGACCTTGGACTTTTCTTGTAATCAATTTTTCTTGTAATCAATCAAGCTGAGATAAACACAGTTTTAATCTTAAACTATGTACGTGTTTCTCACTCATGACCCTTCCTTGTTCCCAACCCAGAATAGTGTATCAGCATATATATGCATATATATATATATATGTTGTGAAAATAGCCTCACTGAAAGCAGAAATATTGAAATTATGCCAAAAGCAAGAAGTTATTAACATTATATGTGGCAAAACATAAGGGCTCGGTCTGGTTGGTAATGTCTGTTTGTAGTTTTGAATGCTGTTCTTGGTCACCAGGCTCCAAAAAGGGAAAATTATTCCCTTATAAGATAAAGTTACTCATTTCAGTTCCATATCATGCTGGATGTAATGTTTGTTTAAATAAATAGAGTATGGCCATTGTTGGAGGAAAAATTCTGAGAGAAATCAAAGAGGAACATTTCTGAGAACAGATAGGGGTTCACTCTGAATTTAAATGACTCTAGGAGTTAGACTTCTTTGCTCAGACACTGGCACACCACAACATCCACCACCACTAGCATCCATCATAGATAGAACATACAGCAAAATTTCCACCTCTGTTCCTAGACCCTAGTAGCTTTAAGCAATTTCATGCTCATCCACCTTTGAGGGCTTTGGTGACCCATTCCAGTCTTTGGCTCAGAACACATTTTCATCACATGAAGCACTGCCCTGTTTGGCATCAAGGATTTTATTCTCTACCTAGATGTATTTTTTCAATCCAGTTCTAAGAATATAAGCTATTAATTTTTGCCCTGATTTGCCAGGGTGGGCTGTAAGGGCTGTTGGTATTCTTTGAGATATAACCCATGGTGGCCTTAAACTAGTTATGCATCTCTCTTTAATTTTGAATTTGGCTTTAGACTCAAACTTTGGTAAAAGTAATCCATTCTTCCTAATAATAAAAGAATGCAATCCATAAATTATTATCTCAGGCATTCATGAACCATGTTCTAGAATGTCAGGCATCCCAGAGAAGAATTACAAAGTCATCATTATTCTGTGAATATTTATTTAGGTAATTTTGTTGTAACCAGTTGTCTGCTTAGAAAATGGTCTATTTTCCATTGCTATAACAAAACATTGAAGTGAAAGAGTATGTGGTGATTTGAAAAAGTGTCTTCCATAGGCTCCAAGTATTTGAATACTTGGCCCCAATTGGTTGGTGCTGTTTGTGGAGATTTAGGAGGCGTGGCCTTGCTGGAGGAGATATATCACTGGGGGGTGGGCTTTGCCACACCCACTCCTAGCCACATCCCATCAATCTGCTTCCTGTGCCTCGTTAAAAATGTAAACTTTCAGCTTTCTGCTCTGGATGCCTCTTTTCATGCCTCTCTACAATGAGAGACTCTTATCTCTGAACCATAAGCCAAATAGACTCTTCCTTCGATAAGTCGCCTTGGTCATGGTGTTTTTCACAGCAACAGAGAAGTAACTAATACAATGTGGAAAAGAAGTTTATTTACTTAGCTCACAGTTTTATGTCACTCTGTCATCTAAAAGAGTAATCTCAAAAGGGATCACAGTGCAGTGAATGCATGTAAAAAGGTGAGACTGCATGGAAAATCAGGAATTCATACAGTGTGGAAGACCAAGTTTGTTATTTTTTTAATCATTTTTTTAAATTATTAATAACTACATGATTAGAAGAAGCATTTCACTACAACCTCAACATATTCAGTAACACACTCCAGAGCAAGAGTACATCTCTTTCACAAGTAGGTGCAACCTTCTAGGTTCAGAGTTGAATTAATACAGTTATATAATGCTGAACTCAGTATAAGCCCTGTAAGACATAAAAGTGAATGAGACTTTCAATGGTAATGTTTATCACCTCTACTAATTAGCATGATGTAAATTTCCATGCTTCCTCCTCAAATATAATACATTTTTTTAATTTGTAGATTGTGTGTGTGTGTGTGTATCACACAGAATATCCCAAACCACCTTATTCGACTATACACCCACTTCCTAGATGGCACCCTTCCATAGCCTCCCTCCCCCGACTAGAGAACTTATACTCTGATATCCCTGCTACTGTCTGCTGTGTTGTCGGCACCCCCAGCCATTTCCCCATTTTTTATCTGGTGAATCTAGTCAGCCTATCTAGAGGTCTTTGTTTTAGGAAGGTCAGCTATTCCTCATCTAGCAGTTATCAGTTGTCAATATTCCTTTAGATAAGATTGGGGTCTGTTGTTCATTTTCCCAGTTCTCTGCTGGGTTACTATCTGGGAGTTCCATGAGCCACCCTGGTCGACAACTCAAGAGAAGGTATCTCTTATCTGGCATTGTTGCTTGTTATGTAGCCTTTAGCTATGCATATGGACTCTTAAAAAATTATATTGGCCCCTTTAATCTTTGGTTATACTTTCCTTCTGGTTGTTTAAGGCTATACAGTTGGTCCAGATAAACCGATTTATTTTTACTCTTAAGGTCATTTGAGGATCTGTTCCTCAGGGGTCACATGGGCTTGGGAGGAGCCCCTGGCTCCTTTCTATTACCAGTTCCACCTATGTGAAGATAAGTCAAAGGTCCTGCTCCACCATAGTTGGCTTCGCTTGGAAGCATAGAGGAAATGATTCCTCTGTGTCGATCCTCCTCTTTGTAGACTGGACAGTGGTTCAAGTCCATCTTGTGGGGTCTCCTCGGCCCCCTTGATCAAGAGGACAGGTGACCCACCACCATTACAGGACATTTTGAGAGATGCTCATAGTCCCCTGGAACTAGTCAACTTAGAAGGGCAAGGAGCAAAAACTGTCCTTTATGTCCCTCTGACCAAATTAGTATAGGCCTCAAAGTATGTCTGTTAAACATCCAAGAAGGTTAGTTCCACCAGTCTGGTACTTTTAATTACTGTATATCATGTAGATAAATCATGGCCAAAGACGAATTTTTCTCAGATAAACCTTACCTATACATATATTTCTTGATCTGCTATGTATAATTTGTCAGTAGATTGTAGGAGTAATACGGTTCCCTCTGGGTTTCAAAACTAGCTAGGCAATATTATCTCTTGCATTGTCTCACACCTCCATCATGGCTTTCCCACTTAAGGTGCCCCATTTCCCCCCTTTCTCCCTTAATAATACCCTTCTCCTATGTTCTTACCTCTCTTGAGCTCCTTCTTTCCCTTTATCCCCTAGGTTCCTTGTATACCCTTCCCTCCCCCCTCCTTTAGACTAACCCAATTTTTATCCATACCTCCCTTCTTAAGGCCTGTTTCCTACTGTTCTTCTCTTTCAGCTTCTCTCTTTTCCTTTACCTCCCTGTTTCCTTTCCATTATCCTGGTTCCTGTAGTTACATCTGGATACATACTTATCAGGGTTTGGTTCTAGGATCCACATATGAGGGAGAACACATGTCGATTTTTTTTCTAAGTTTGTGTTAGTTCACTTAGTATAAAAGTTTCTAGTTCCCTCCATTTACCTGCAAATTTCATGATTTCATCTTTCTTTACTGCTAAGTAAAACTCCATCATATAAATGAAACACATTTTCATTATCCACTCGTCAATTGAGGGACACTTAGGTTGCTTCCATCTCTTAG
>NW_008352721.1:77581-79583 GCF_000622305.1 Nannospalax galili | reverse complement strand
TGTAGGCCAATGTTCTCTTCTAACAGTTTCAGAGTTTCGGGCTTTACATTGAGGTCTTTGATCCATTTGGAATTGACTTTGGTGCAAGGTGAAAGGTAGGGGTTTAGTTTCATTCTTCTGTGGGTGGAGATCCAGTTTTGCCAGCACCATTTGCTGAACATGCTGTCTTTCCTCCAGTGGATATTCTCGGCCCATTTGTCAAATATCAGGTGGCTGAAATTGCAATTACTCATATTTGGATCTTCAGTTTTGTTCCATTGATCTATGGGTCTATTTTTGTGCCAGTACCATGTTGTTTTTATGACTATAGCTCTGTAATACAGCTTAAAATCTGATATAGTAATCCCCTCAGCATTGCTCTTTGTGCTCAGGGTTGTTTTGGCTACCTGAGGTATTTGTACTTCCATATGAATCATAGGATGGTTTTTCTAATTCTGTGAAAACTGTCATCATGGGGATTTTTATTGGCATTGTGTGAATCTATATATGACTTTTGGTAGGATGGTCATTTTCATGATTTTAATTCTTCCAATCCATGAGCATGGGAAGTCCTTCCTTCTTCTGATGTCTTCCTCAATCTCTTTCTTTAAGGATTTAAAATTTTCACTGTAGAGCTCTTTAATGTCTTTGGTCAAGTTTATTCCTAGATATTTTTTTGCAGCTATTGTGAAGGGGAGTGTGTCCATGTGCTCTTTCTCTAATTGCTTGTTATTGGTATATAGAAAGGCTACAGACTTTTGTAGGTTAATTTTGTGATCTGCCACTTTACTGAACTTCTTAATAATTACTAGGAGTTTTCTGGTGGAATTTTTGGTGTCTCTTATATATAATATCCTATCACCTTCAAAAAGGGATAATTTGATCTCTTCTTTTCCAATTATTACTCCTTTAATTTCCTGCTCTTGTCTTATTGCTCTTGCAAAAGTTTCAAGGACTATGTTAAAGAGAAATGGGGATAGTGGGCAGCCTTGTCTGGTTCCTGATTTCAATGGGAATGCTTCCAGTTTTTCTCCATTTAGAATGATGTTGGCTGTGGGTTTGTTATATATGGCTTTAATTATGTTGAGGTATGTTCCCTCCAGTCCAATTTTCTCTAGAACTTTAAACATAAAAGCATACTAAATTTTGTCAAAGGCCTTCTCTTATTGAGATGACCATGAGGCTCTTGTCTTTGAGCCCATTTATATGATTTATGACGTTTATTGACTTATGTATATAGAACCATCCCTGCATCTCTGGAATAAAGCTGACTTCATCATGGTGAATGACCTTTTTGATATGTGCTGTATGCAGTCTTCAAGTGTTTTGTTGAGAATTTTTACATATATGTTCATTAAGGATATGGGTCTATAGTTTTCTGTTTGGGTTGTATCTTTACCTGGCTTTGGTATTAAAGTGATGCTGGCTTCATAGAAGTAATTTGGAAGTTATCCCTCCATTTCTATCTTTTTGAATAAATTAAGTAGTATTAGACATAGATCTTCTTTGAATGTCTGATAGAATTCTGCCGTCAATCCATCTGGTCTTGGGCTTTATTTAGTCGGGAGGTTTTGTATTACTGTTTCAGTTTCTTTTAGTGTTATGGGTCTGTGTAAGCTGTTACTCTCTTCTTGGCTTAGTTTTGGTGGTTCCCATACCTTTAGATATCTGTCCACATTTCTTTTAGGTTTTCAAATTTAGTAGCATGTAGGTTTTTAAAGTATTCCCTTATAATGTTCTGTATCTTTCTGGTGTCTGTTGTGATGTTTCCCCTTTCATCTCTGATTTTGTTGATTTGGAGGTGCTCTTTCTTTCTTTTGGTTAACTGTGGGTCTGTTTAAGCTGTTAATCTCTTCTTGGTTTAGTTTTGGTGGTTCCCATGCCTTTAGATATGCATCCATTTCTTTTAGGTTTTCAAATTTAGTAGCATATAGGTTTTTAAAGTATTCCCTTATAATGTTCTGTATCTTTCTGGTGTCTGTTGTGATGTTTCCCCTTTCATCTCTGATTTTGTTGATTTGGA
>NW_008352721.1:58364-76370 GCF_000622305.1 Nannospalax galili | reverse complement strand
CCCCCTGAGTAGTCTTCAATATTTCTCTTTTCTGAATTCCTTCAGAAGTTTATCCCTATCTTCCTTCAGTTCTTTGATTTCTTTCTTCATGTGTTCTTTAAATTCACTAAATTATTTTACCATGTTTATAATCGTTCTTTTGAGTTCCATATCCTGTGTTATCTCTAAAGGGTTCTCATTGTACTCCTCTAGAGGACTGATGGTACTTGATGGGGATATATTACCTTGACTTTTAATGTTGTTATTTTTTCTCTGTGATTTTGACATGTGGATTTCTTTTGTTGAGTCTGGTTCTTGTGTGAGACTCAAGCCTTCCTTTGCTGAGTTTAGGTTTGCTTACTTTTGTAAACTTTATGTGCTTTTGTGGTTGACTTGTTGGGCATGAAAAGCTGGTTGGTCTAGGCTTCAGGTTTTCTCTTTCGATTTTATATTGGTGTGGCCAAATTGCTTTTGTTTTGCTGCTCAGGAGTTTCCACAGAGGCCCAAGTTGGCTGAGGATCAGATGCTCTCAAGCTTTCTCCTAAGGTCTTCTAAGCTTCCAGTTCTCTCTTTTGATTTTATATTGGAGTGGCCAGATTGTCTTTGTCTTCAGGAGTTCCCACAGAGGCCAAAGTCAGATGAGGATCAGATGCTCTCAGGCTTTCTCCTAATGTCTGGATCCCTCCAGGAAAGATTTTGGCCTCAGGAATTTGGGGGTTGGACTGACCTGGGAGCTGGGCCCAGGAAAGAAGCTGGTCTAGGGCAGCTTGTGGCTGTGCCACCCAGAGATGCAAAGGAGGATGGGGGCAGGAAGTGGCCCCAAGGGCTCCCGGAGACTGCACTGAGGAGCTGGGTTGGTGTGGATGCAAAGGATCAGGAAGAGGAAAGGTCAGCCCCAGAATCCAGGAAAAAGGCTGGTGGGTCATGCAGGCTCAGGGAAGTAGAGGGAGGTGAGGGTGGGGCTAGGCCCAGAGTGCTCCTGGGGACCCAAGAAGGAACTGAGTTGGTCTGGATGCAAAGGATCAGGAAGCAGTGGTGGTTCCCCACGTTTCTGGGGCGCCAAGACAAGGAATAGGACAGGACCGAGGCTAGGAGGAGAGACTGGCCAGGGAGATGGGAGGGTGAATGAGGCTGGGGACTCAAGGCACGGAGGGTGAAATCAACTTACCCCAGAGAGAGAGGCCTGCAGGTTGGAGAGAGGCCTGAAGTTTGTGCAGGCCCAGGGAAGCAAAGCTAATTTTGTTATTTTATATCATAGTTAAGATACAGCATTATTCTTGAAATATCAGTTGAACACACACACTATGGGCACAGATTTATATTTGTTAATTTACATCATTCAAAATATTTTGATAACCAATAAAATGCATTTCTCTCTGTGATTCATCACCCAACTTATCTCAAGAATTCCAATGAAATATATCTCTTTTAAAAGGTAAAATTGAATGCAGGTAGTTGGTTGTATAATGACTGTAGGTCTCTGAAAAGAAGATAAAAGGGGAGCCTCTAAACACTGTGGGCTTCAAGTTATGAGGGAAAGAGCAAAATGTGCATCAAATCCAATGAAGACATAATTAAGGATTCAAAATTCTTGAAAACTGAAAACCCCAAGACAGACAATTAACATGAGGGACATAGCTGTAATTGAATGTCTACATGATAGAGTTTTCTAGTGCACAGTGTGAAAATATGGAAGAGAAAATAGATTAGTTGGTTCTCAAGTGCAGCCTCCTCAAAGTACCTTTAATGTCACTACTCCTCAGGCTGTAGATGAAGGGATTCAGCATAGGGGTAACCACAATGTACATCACTTCAGCCATCAAATCCTTTCTGTGAGAAGATGACAGAGCTGAGCTAAGATACACTCCAAGGCCTGTTCCATAAAATAGGCAAACCACTGACACATGAGACACACAGGTGGAAAAAGCTTTAAACTTTCCCCCCGAAGATGAGACTCTAAGAATGGAGGAAACAATTTTATAGTAAGAAAATAGGATCCCCAACATGAGGAAAAAACCAAATGTAGCACCAGCAAGATATACAACAATGATATTTATGAAATAGTCATAACAAGTTAAAGTAAGAAGTATAGAAGGATCACAGAAGAAATTAGCAATCGCTACATCCTTGAAGTAAGGGAGTAGTACAGTAATCAAATTGTGTAACTGGGAGTCCACAAGGCTAACCAAAACTGAGACCAAAACCAAGGAGACACAGAGCCAGCGGTTCATGATGAGTGTGTAATGAAGAGGATGACGGATGGCTACAAACCTGTCATAAGCCATAACAGTCAGAAGCATGTCATCCATGCATCCAAAAATAGCAAAGAAAGACGTCTGTGTGAGGCAGGCCACATAGGACATGCCTCTGCTGTGCGTTTGGATGTTCAGGATCATTTTTGGGACTGTGGTAGATATGAATCCAAGGTCATTCAAGGACAGGTTGCAAAGGAAGAAGTATATGGGCGTGTGGAGGTGAGAATCAGAACTAACAGCCAGGAGGATAAGCAGATTCCCAAGCACAGAGACCAGGTACATGGACAGGAACAATCCAAAGAAGACAGGCTGCAGGACTGGATTATCTGAGAGTCCCATGAGATAGAATTCTGAAGCACGTGTTAAATTTTCTTGCTCTATATTCCTTGGACACCTTTTCAAAAATAAAAAAATGGATTGGAAAAATAACACAAATGGGCAGTCAGCATATTACTTATACTATTTTCTTATTCTGTTTTGAGTTTTGAGAGTTGTGTCATGTCGCCCAGATTAAATTTAAACTCAGAGATACTCTGTATCAGCCTCCCAAGTGCTGAGATTAGAGAAGTGTAGATAGGCCCACACTCATGTGCACAATGGCAGCGTTAATTGGACTCAGTGGGTTTCCTTTTCAAAAGAACATGAATTTGAGAATGAAATGAGTTGGTATTGCGAATAACATGGATTTCCAGGGAGACTAGACATGGATATGATCAAAATACATCATTTACATATATGAAGTTTTCAAAGAATAAATAAAAAGTAAATTTAAAATGTTAAAGCAAGCCTGGCTATATATACTGGGAATTCAAATGTTCCAAATTAAAGGATTCTGTGGGCTATAAACCCATAATTTTATGCTTCAGTTAGGAAGGCCAATTTCTTGGATATCTTTCATAATTTGTTTCTGTGTTGTTCATCAGCAGAAGAAACTGAAAATCAGTAAAAATTACTTAGATTTAATCTAATGAGATGTTGCAAATTATCCTGACTTGGAGTTTTTATAAAACTATCAGAGTTAGGGTTAAACACTGTCCTAGTCTGTTTCTCCACTGCTGTGACAAAACACTCTGACCTCTACAAACTTGGGGAGAAAAGGGTTTATTTGTCTTACATGTCCCAGGTCACAGTTCATCAGGGAGCCCAAGGTAGGAACTCAGGGCAGGAACCTGGAGGCAAGAGCTGGAGCACAGTCCATGGAGGAACGCCTTGCTCCCCTGGCCCCTGCTCAGCCTGCTTTCTAATGCAACACAGGCCAAACTGCCCAGGGGTGGCACCACCCACAGTGGGCTGGGCCCTCCCACATCACTCAGTAATCAAGAAGATGCCCCAAAGACATGGCCTCAGGCCAGTCCTATGGATGCAATTCCCCAATTGAGGCTCCCTCAACCCAGGTATGTCAAGTTGACACTAAAGCTGTCCAGCACAAACACTAAATTAAAGTTGGTAGTTTCTTACCAGAATACATTGTTACACTTCAGACACCATCTAGGTGTTTCATCTTTACTCAGTTTTCTGATTTGGGGTCTTCATGGGTATAAATAGAACATATTTGCTTTAATTTTTATATCTAAAATAATTTCTTGAATGACATATGACTTGACAGATAAAGCTAATCATATATAAACAAACAAAAAGCATACATAATGTAAGTCATAGACCTCTACCTAGTAACACATTACTATATATTTGTATGTATTACTATATATTTGTTACATGTATCTGTCAAAAATTAGGGGCTGGAGAGATGGTTCAGCAGTTAAGAACACTGACTGCTCTTGCACAGGACCCAGGTTCAAATCCCAGTACCCACATGGGAGCTAACAACCGTCCACAACTGCAATTCCATGGAATCTGACGCCCTCATCTGACCTCCATGGACATTGCATGACACAGGTACACCTACATACATGCAGTCAATACACTTATACACATGAAATTTTTAAAAACTGTGTGTATTTGTATATTTATGCATGTGTCTGTGTAACATTCATTCCACTATTGATTATGCCTGGTTTTCATATGATTTTATTAAATATACATATTCATACAATACCATTGAAAATACATTCTTTTGTCTTTCAACTATTTAGAAAATAATGTGTATGAGGTGGCATTCTTTAGCAGTATATTCTTGTGTAGCATGGAAAAGGATCAGAGATTGATCACCAGTACAGAAAGAGAAAAAGAGGCAAAGGAGAAAGAAGAAAGGAAAGAAGGAAAGTGGGAGGAGGGAGGGAGAAGGAGGGAGGGAGGGAGGAGGCATGGAAGGAGGGAGGGAGGAGGGAGGGAGGGAGGGAAGAAGCAAAACTGATGGGAAATATTTTGCCTTTTATACATTTCAGGTAGAATAACATAAAACAACACATAATCATGATTAAATATCTGCTATAGAAGGCAGCTCTTTGTTTTTTTCTTTTTTCTTCATTATTCCATAGGTCTCTATTTACTGTTTTTTTCTGCTCTTGAATTTTCTTACCTGTGGTTGATAACTTTAAGTTCAAAACCCAGGTTTCCATAAACCCTCATAGGAGCAAATAATGGATTTTTGCATACATCCTTCCTGATCCATGAAGTGAAATTCCTCTAGTTCAGCTTCCTGAATGCAACTCAGGTTAGATATTTTATCTTCTCATACTATAATACATAAAAGAATGAGGTCAATATGAAAGGGAATTTCCTCATCTTTAAAGTGGAAAACAAACATTGTTCTTAAAGGTTATTAAAAGAAGGCCTATACCTGAACCTCAGGCATCAACATATTTAATCTTCATATCTGCATGTGATGTTTATATCAGTATATTCTAACAGAAGTATTAAAAATTAATGTTTCACGCTGGGTCTGATGGACATGCCTGTAATTCTAGAACTCCAGAGGCAAGAGGCAGGCAGATCTCTGTGAAATTGAGGCCAGCCTTGGTCAAGTTCCAGGTCAGCTGGAGCTACTGGGAAACCGTCTCAAAAACCAAAGAGCAAAACAAAACAAGAGAAAAATTAATTTCTCAGAAGATTTCTTTATATTTGGAAAAAAGGCTCATTATTATTTCTAATTATCAATAAGACGCATTATCTACACTAAAATACAAAGATACAATGGAATTTCCTTTAAAGTTAGCACTTTATGGGCTGGAGAGATGGCTCAGCATTTAAGAGCATTGGCTGCTCTTGCAGAGGGTTCAATTTCCAGCACCCACATGGCAGCTAATAACCATCTGTAACTCCACTTTCAGGGGATCCAACACCCTGTTCTGATCTCCATGGGTATTGTACAACATGGGTGCACTTACATACATGCAGGCAATACACTCATACATATAATATATATATATGTAAATAAATAAAATACATTTTTTAAAAGCTAGCATTTTATAGAAATTTTCATTACTGTCTGTAAAACTTGGGTTTGAGGTATCACCACATTATTCCAGTCTTCTGAATTAATTTCTTCCAAATTAAACTGCTGTATAAGTTAGTAGAGTGGAATTTTTGTCAGTTGTTCCATATCAGTATGGATAAATCACATTAAATCACTTTGAATTTAGTAAAGTCATGTACAACACATCACCTATATCTATGAAATTCAGTAATTTACGTTGATGTCCCTGTCAACTGCCTTAATATTTCAAGTGCTTTAGCTGATGCAGAGTATCATCTGAGGAAAAATATCCTTCAATTTGTTAGGTTATTATAATGAAAGTCCTTTGAAAATACTTGAAACTCTTTCAAATCACACAATAGACAATTTCCATATTTTTATGTGTGTGTAGAGTTGTTTGAATCCAAACAATTTTTATGTATGTATTAATGATTTTTTGTGAATTTCATAAAATATACCTTAATCAAATTTAGACCCTTTACTCCATCGTCACTTACCCATACCCCCCCAACACCATATTTCATTAATTCTGTTATATATGTTAATGCTGATCCGGTCAAGGATTTGTATCCAAATGTCCCTTTGCACAAGTTCATTCACTAGAGTCTGGTCGGTCTATCCAGAGTCACTGCCTTAGAGAAGATCTGTTCTCCCTCACACCACAGTAATTAGTTGCCAATAGTTCCTCAGCTAAGGTTGGAGCTTGCGTCTCATTTCCCTAGTTCTATGCTGGATTTTCATCTAAGTCAGCATGGGTCTTGTGCACGCTGTCACCATTGTTGCAAGCTCATATGAGCAAGTTCCCAGAGACCCAAAAACCTCTGTTTCCTTATGTTCATGTACAAACCCTGGCTCTTACAATCTTTACACCATGATCCCTGAGCCCTGGGTGGGTGAGGTTTAATATAGGAGTCCTATCCAAGTACATGCATTCTGAAGTGTCTTATTCTTTAAAACTTGGCCATTTGTGGTCTTCTGTGTATATCACACTCGAACAACTGATGAATTTTTGGTTTTACTGTTAGTATATGGATTTGGTGTCCCAATTTAAAAAAAAAAAAAAAAACCTATCCAGTATATCCTTATTCTTAAAACACTGCAAATCATAGTCCTGAATAAAAGAGCCCCACCTGGGTTAATTATTCTATAATACTGTGACTTATTATAATAAAGTACATGAAACTGGGCATGGGTGAGGACTGCAGATAGGGAAGGGACCTAAGTACTATCAAAACATATAAAAGTCACAAAAATTCAATACAAAATCTACAAAAAAGTCTTCTGTGACCTGTACTATTACAGATTGGGTGGCAAAATATCATGGAATATCTTTAGCCCCTAAATTGCCATTTATTGCCACCTTGTTTTTGACAGAATATTCTTGTGACAGTTATGCAAATCCATCTGGAGTATATTAACATTCCCCTAGTTTCTACTAACTCAAAGACTAAGAATTTAAGGAGAAAAATCTGACATGTATAAACAGATGCTCCTTGCTTTGCTGTGACCAGCCTACCTAAGGCTTCTAACAATGTATAGTATTTGAAAAGTTCCTTGATTTATGTTTTCTTTGTTATCATAAAAACTAAAAACCTGTTACCACATTGAAATATATTTGGGGTAACCTAAATTTTATGTTTCTGGGATGTCGCTCCACATCAATGAGTATGTGGGAAGCACAAATTGGAATGAGTAGGCCACAAAAATATAAAAGAGTAGATGAAATTTGGAGAGGAGAGGGGCAAGAGTAGATATGAAGAGTTACAGGGAGGAGTAAGGGTCAAAATAATCAAAGTATATTTTGTCCATGTGTTAAAATTTCAAAAATTACTATATTGCATTATAAAATAAATAAAAGATCTTTCATTTATGCTCCTTTCCCAGAACTAAAAGTATATGAGGAATTCTACCTCAAATGCACAGTATTTCTGTGTACCTGAGAAATAAAAGAAAATATGTTCCAAGAGAAGGGAAAAATGATAAATTAGCAGAATGTTTTGCTTGTTTTGTATGAAAATCAACTTTATCATGAGTAATAATAATAATAATATGTAAAATTTAAATCTTTGATCACATGTGCCATGTGCACGTGGAGATCAGAGGACAGCTTTGTGGACTCTGCTCCTTCTTTTGCTGTTACAAGGACTCTGAGGATTGTTCTGAGGTGATGAGTTTGCACCTCCACTTACTTTACTGGCTGAGCCATCTCACTAGTTCAAATGTACATTTTATTTTCTCCTAATGTCATGGATATATCATATATCCATTACAAAGGGAAGGATTATAATCTCTTTCATTATCCCTTAGTGGATTTCGATAAATTAGAAATCTACTCACAGGGCAATGCTGAATCTCATAAGTAATACATTTTTTCAGTACCATAGAAATAATAAAATAGATTGAGAGTAATTTTAAATTTTCAGATTCTGCATGTAAGTCTGCTAAACCTTCTGATTTTTCAATGCAGCAACAGCAAAAAAATCCTTAAGCATAATTCCAGACTTTTCTGGTTCAGGCAGCTGTAAGTTCATGTTTATATTTAAAATGCTTTCAGGTTTCCTTTGAAGAAAGGAAAACAAGACCTAACTTTTATCTCTTTTAGAAACTGAATGAGATTTTTACAAAGATAAAGAAGAATGTAGACGTCTGCAGGGATGTGCTGCAGTGATGACAAGAGCAATGTGTAACAAGTCATGATGTTCCTTCTCCTTCTGTGATCATTGCCTGTGATACCTGGCTGTTCTTGTTACAGTGGATCTGGTTAGGGCTACCCTTGACATGTCATGAATTCTTCCAGGACACCATTATTGAAAGAGAATACTGAGCCAAAGGTCTCCTCCTCAAGTGACAAGGTATAGGGAAATGTTCAACTGAGTGGCAAAGAAGATAACCTGCCAGTGTTCCCTTGCTATAATGCCCTGCATCCATAAAGAGATAGATCAATGTGGTCTGATGTCACTGTTGTTTCCCTAACAACCCACCACAGTTACATAACAATCCTATTTCATTTTCTTTAATTATATGTATATTTATAACTATAAGAAAGAAAAAAATACATAGACTATATTCCTCAGTGCCTAGAATAGAGGACGTCTTAAAAATATTCCTAATGCTTTGTTTGCTGTTATCATCATCTTTGCCTTTATAGTGATCATAATATTTTTGGAGTACTTAGGAAACACTTTAAAAGGAACCATACTCTGACATTGTAGAAGAGACGTCTAGTCAAAGAAGACTTAATGTTTAAGGGGAAAGAAAAAAATTGTAAAGATTTCAAGTATCCCTATCAAAACAAAAACCATACAGTTCACTTGGGAGTAATTGAAAGGGTACTGGGAAGGACAATAATCTAAATGCAAACTCCTACACGAAATTCTCAGAAAAATCTTTAAAAATTCTTTCTCTGGAATGTTATTTTCATATTGGTATACTTTCATGTGATTGCCCAACAACTGTGTGATATACTCTCACCTGATTCCCAAACAATTGTGTGATCTCATGATGAGGAAACATGTCATTTGCATGGGCTCTCTCTGCACTTACTTAGTTATGATACTTCTGTGCTCAGCCATGAACATGAAGTCCAAATCCACAGACACTCCCTTGCGAGGTGCCCAAATAAGACTGAGGTCAAGTTTGGACTTCAATATTGACGTAAATACAGTATCAAATGGCATGTTTAGTGTGAAGAACAAAGTTATGGAGCTAGCTATACTAGTAACATCAAAATGAAAAGCTGGATAGCAGGCTGATTATTGGCTAATATATAACCTCAGAGGCTCAAAGCACAGAGCTCACAATTGGACAAATTGGTGCATGATAGTCCAATCTCTAAAGAAATCCTATTATTAATTGCAGGAAGAGGAGAAAATGATTCTGACCAAAGATTTTAGGGGCTATCCTACCCAGGAAAACATTTCTGTGTGTGATTGATTTCTTTCATTTCTATACATTTTCAATAATCCATTCACCGATCATTTCCATTTTATGGTATGTGTATCTCAGAAGTCTGCTATTTTAAACATGTACATGTCTGTGAAATTAATTACATTCTAATTCTTGTGAAACTATCATCTATATTTTCCATAAATTTCCCTTACAAGCTAAAACTGTAAAATTATTGTAATCATTATTTTTCCTTTCCCTAACATGAGAAACAAAAGGCATGAAACTATTAAAATAATTTGTACCTATGAGTCGGATTCAAAAGCATAGGTAATTTTCCCTAGTAGTATTCACACTGGACATTATTGGTGCTGAATGTAGACCATCTTTCCTTCCTTCAGGGGCGCCTCGTCAAGGCACATTTAATATTCCTGTTCCTCAGGTTGTGGATGAGCAATCTCAGCATAAGCATGTTTATGTGTATGACTGAGGTCCCTACACTGTTTTTGCAATAATGTGATGTAGTTGAACCAAGATACATGCACAGAAGCTTTACAGCGTTCTGAGATCCCATTTGTCAATTATAGCTGTATTGTCTGTGCTACCAGAATTCTGTTCATAAAGTCTCTGTCTGTGCCTATATGTTGAAGTGTGCTTCCTCCTTTTCCATCTAGAGGCAAAGTATCGAAATATATTGAGGTTTGATCCATTTGGAGTTGAATTTTACTCATGACGGCAGATAAGGATCTACTTTCATTTATATGCAAGTTGAAATCCAGGTTTGCCAGACCCGTATGTTGAAGACATTTTCTTCTCCAATTTATATTTTTGGAAGCTTTGCCAAAAATTATGTAGTTGCATTTGTACGGACTTCATCTGGGATCACAATTCTATTCCATTGATCTGTATGTATGTTTCTGTGCCAGTACAATGCGATTTTTTATTTCTGTGACCTTGTAGGATCATTTGAAATCAAGTATGCTGATACATCCTCTCATGTTCCTTTTATTCGGTATTGGTTTGGTTATCCGTGAGCTGCTATGGTTCCATGTAAATTTTGAGATTGCTCTCTATGTGTGGGAAGAATGGTCCATTGCTTTTTGGATTTTGTAATTTAATGTAAAAGAGGTTTTATGATATGGCTTTATGAATTTCATTGGTATCTTTTTAATGGTTCCTTTTTAATTTTTAATTTTATTAATTTGGTATCAATCTTGATTACCTTTTTCAAAAATCAGCTCTTCGTTTTATTGTTCTTTTTTCCATTTATATTTGTTTATATCAGCCTTTATTATTTTTCTTTATCTACTGTTTTGGGGTTGGTCTGTGTTTATTTTTCCAAGTCTCTAGGGTATATCAAGTTATTAAATTGATATCTTTCAAATTTTATGATGTAGGCACTAGCTTGTAGCTTGTCCTAGTTACCGTTTATTGCTGTGACAGAAACACTGACCAAAGGAACTTGAAGAGGAAAAGGTTTATTTTATCTTACGGCTCCCAGATGACTGTTCACCACTGGGGAAAGTCAAGGAGGGAACTCAGAGCAGAAAACTGGAAGTAGGAGTTGACGTATAGACTGTAGAGGAATGATGCTTACTGGCTTGCTCCTGTCTTACTGGCCTGTGCTCAGTCTGATTTCTTACACAGTCCAAGACCACCTGCCCAGGGATAGCATCACCCACAGTGGGGTAGGCCCTCCAAGATCATTCAACAATCAAGGAAATGGTTCACAGCCCTGAGCACTGGCCAACCCACAGAGAAAATTCCTCAGCTGAGTTTCTGTCTACCCAGCTGTGTCAAGTTAACACTGTCCGGTACAGTGCTGTATACATTTCCCTTAGGACTAACTTCACTTTTCTCTATATATTTTGATACATTGTGATTTCATTTTCATTCAGTTCTAGGACTATTTTTTCCTTGGTTTCTTAGCTTGATCCTTCATTATTAAACTGTGTGTTGTTTAGTCTCCATGAGTTTGTGTCTGTCTGTATTTTTAATTGCTGTTGATATCTAGTTTTATTCCATTTTGGTTAGACAAAGTTCAGTGTTTTATTTTAAGTTCACTGGAATTTTTGAGCCTTTCTTTATGCCCTAATACATGACCCAATTTTGTAAGGATTAATTTTTATTTTAAATATGTATTGCTTTCTGTGTGTGTATGCCACATACATGAGGTTGCCTGCAAAGGCCAGAAGAGGGTATCAGATCCCCTGAAGTTGCAGTTAGAGGTGCTTGTGAGCCACCAGACATGGCTGCTTGGGAACCCAACTCAGGTTCTATGGAAAAAAAAGAACCTGCTCTTAACTGCTGAGCTATCTCTCCAGCTCTTCAATTTTTGAGAAAGTTCCATCGGGTGCTGAGAAAAATGTGTATTCTTAGTGTTTGGGTAGAATGCTCTGTAATGACTGCTAAGTCCATTTAATTTACAATAACATAAAGCTCCAAAGTTTCTCTCTTTAGATTTTGTTCAAGCGACTTGTCTATTTGTTAGAGTTGTATATTGAAGTCACCACTATCATCATACTATGATTATTCTGTAGTTGTGCAACTGGCAGTATTTTTAAATGAAATGGCCATGTCTTTGGTGTGCACATGTTTTTAATATTGAAATACCTTCTCAGTAGATTGTTGATTCAATGAAGTCATCTACCTTATCTTTCCTGAGAAGTTTTTCCATGAAGTCTATACTGTCAGGTGTTGATATTTATTTCTTATTTATTTATTTTTATGTATATGAGTGTTTTGCCTAAATGGATGTAAGTACAGCCATGTCATGCAATGCACAGAAGCCAAAAGAGGGTCAAATCCCATGGAACGAGAGTTAGGGATGATTGTAGTCACCATGTGGATCCTGGGAACCAATCCTGGGTCCTCTGCAAGAGCAAGTTCTTTTAACCACTTAGCAATCTCTCCAGCCCAACTGTCAAATATTAAAATAGGTATGCATACTTGTTTCCTGATTCCATTACTTAGAAATAACTTCTCCTAAACACTTGTTCCCTAAGGTGGTAACTATCATTGATGTAAGGTGTGACTCTTGGAGGCAACTAAAACTTGGATCCTGTTTTCTAATCCAGTCTTTATCTTTTTATTTGGGAATTGAGACCATTATTGTTATTAAGACTTATTATTTGACAATGTTGTTGCACAGGACTGTCCTCCAAGTCAGACAAAATCCATCTTCCTGAGCTCAGCTGTGCCACCTAACCAAAGATCATCAGAGAAGGACTTGGCCATTCATACCCTTGCACAAAATGAGGGGCAGGGAGAGTCACAGGACCCTCACCTGAGCATCCAGCCACACCTCCCAACCTATCATGGATAATTCATCCCTAATTTCACATTGACTGGTGGGTTATTTAGAGTTTTTAGACTAAGAAGTTTATAGGAGGGGGGAGGCTCCATTTCTGTGGTTACAGGGAAGCCAGCATCCATACTTGGGTGAACCCTATCCAGTACAGCCTTAATTACTCCTACTAATAACTCCTGACCCATTGTTCTATAAGTAAGCCCCTCCCCAAATAATTGATTAGCCAGAAAGTTCACTATGGTGGAATTATATCTTAGTTTGAGATTCGGAACAAGGGAGGAGGGGGTGGACTTTGCTTACATCTCCTCCAGGGAAGGAGTTTTAGCAAAACTTGGTATATCATGCAGGATACAACAAAATATATATGTTTGAGAGGAGCAATGGTGTTGTCCCTGAACTGGGGAAGGAGATCAGTAATGGAAGAGAAGTTGTGTGAGAATCTAGTGTTTACAGAGGACATTTTGAAATGCGGGGTATTCCCTATAAGGCTAGTGGGCTTAGAAGCAGTGGCATTGGCAGTGCAGTGAGTAGTGAGACATGTAACTAAGGTGAGACTACTTAGGTAGGAGATATCTGTAAGGGAAATACCAGGATGACAGTCTTCATCTGAGTGGTGTGTAGTAGCATGCCTGCTTAAATGATGAAGTTCGCTGAGGGAGTATGGAGATGCTTTGAGAACACCCAAATGTCTAGAGCAGACATTACAAATCTTGGGAGTGGCTTATCAGGGGTGGAGGTGAGGTGTCAACAAGCTACTGCAGAGGAAGCTTAGCTGCTGCTCTGTGTAACAAGCAGTCTATCTGAGGTGAGAATAGTAGCCCAAAGAAAGACTGCAGGTGTAAGGGAGGAATTGCAGAGAAAGAGAAAGAGATGAGGCTGAAATCCTCTGATAAATCCTCATGATAAAATAATACAGACGTACAAGATAAAGCCTGTCCCGGGGATGGGTAATGATCTTTCCAGATCAAGCAAGATACATTTCCCTCCTGTAATGGGTATGGGTGGAGACAGTTTTCCCAGCCAGGGCCTCCTCCAGCAGCCAGAAGTGTCACTAGCTAGGGGAACAGCCATAGGGCTAATGCAGATCCTCTTGGAACCAGAGAACCCCAACAGGGGAGAGCAGGGCCTCACTTTCCCTTGGTACTGTGTGGGACTGAGCAGTTTGAGACAGTCACAATGATTTAATCAGAAGTGGAGAAATACAAGGAAAGCCCATGGAGGATCTCCAGGATATGGAAGTGGAATGACTCCTAGAGAATGACTAAAGATTGTGGGATGCTAAGATAGTGCCTCCTATCCATTCTACTGTGCCTAACATGTTAAGGAAACAATTGATACAAATGGATGGTGTATTAGTCACCTTCCTGCTGCTGTGACAGAAACACTGACCCAAGCAGTTTATAGAAGGAAGAGTTTATTTGAGCTTACGGTTCCAGGGGAATTACAGTCCGTCATGGCAGAAGGGATGGTGGCTGGAGGTGGCTGGAGCAGGAGCAGCAGAAGCTAAGCTCTCACATCATCACGCAGGCACAGGACGCAAGAGAGCAACTGGAGATCCGGCAAGGCTTAAGAACGCTCTAAGCCCACCCCCAGTGACGTGCCAGGGAGGCATGGTGGCTGGAGGTGGCTGGAGCAGGAGCAGCAGAAGCTAAGCTCTCACATCATCACGCAGGCACAGGACGCAAGAGAGCAACTGGAGATCCGGCAAGGCTTAAGAACGCTCTAAGCCCACCCCCAGTGACGTGCTTCCTCCAGGATAGCCACACCTTCTAAGACCTCCCAAAACAGCGCCATCATCTGGAGCCTATGGGGGACATTTTCCTTCAAACCATCACAGATGGGATCCTTCCATGCTGCAGTAGACCTGTCTTATGTCTGATTTTAGTTTCTTAATTTTGAATTTCTGAAATCACATAACACTTTCTTGGAACAGAAGACAACAGACTTTCAGATTGCTTCACCAAGTTTATCTTTTGTAATTGCACTATTTGTTATGGGATGATAGTTCAGGACATTTCTTTACTGGCCCACCCATTCTCTGAAAAAGATTTGTTACAGAGATCACATAATGGTACCCTCTGCATGTTTTACAGATGTGGAAACCCATTTTTGAGAAATTTGAGGATACCTGAAGGAGCAAAGATGTGAAAACTCAGTTCACAAGAGGTACAAGGGGCAGGTGTAGATGTGAAATTCTTGGTAGCTTTATGGTTGGGCAAGGCACAAGTGATATCCACCAGTGTGGTTGGGAAAATTTACAATAGTCCAGGTTTGTAAATGCTAAAGAGTGACAGTGGTATCTTGTAAGAATGAAAAACAAAGCTTCCAATCCCAGAAACCATAAGGGTGTTGAAAATTCAAATGCCAGAACTGGGTTGGCTCCCTATGAGTTGTTGGCCAGGGATGTCCCAGAAGCCTCCAAAATAATGTTATTGCCACTCTCTCTCCATGTTTGGGAAATTCTCTTCTATGACTGGTAACACTCTCTACGCCTCTGATGTGCTATTCTTTTATGCCGAGTTTTTGGAAATTGCTTCTTTTCGTGGTGTCCCAAAGCTTTCCCATATGCTGCTCATATGGGTTTTATGATTTTTCCTTGACCTTTACTGAATAATCAAGTTCCTTTCCCTTGTGTTCTAGACCTGACACTTTTCCACGTGAGCCGTTCTATTTGAGACTTTCCAATCAGCCTTTTGTTTGGCTTTTCTAGGTTTTCATTCACAGCCTCATCTCAGTTTGTTTGTTTGTTTCTCTACTGAATTCTATTCTCATGTCTTGAATTGACTTCCTCATTTCCTTCACCTCTTTGTTTTGTTCACTTATAATCTCTATTCATATGTATTTTGTGTTGTTTGAACATAGCTAAAATCATTACTATGGGATTAGTGATTTTGGAGGGAGTGTGTTGTCTTGGTTCTTCATGTTACTTTTCTCTCTGCACTTGGACTTACATATCTGGAGTAATTTGTTAGTTGAATCTTTATATTTTCTAAAAAACTTTTATTGAGCCTTTGTAATTTCATACAGTTCTTAATCACATTTAGATCCTCCCTCCCCCATTCCTGCTGACCCATACCACCCCCCACCCTGGACTTCATATATTCTGTCATACACGTTGTCTTATCCAGTCAAGTATTTGTACCCAGATGTCCTTCGGTGCAAATTGATCCACTGGAGTCTAATTAGCCCATCTAGAGATTGTAAGTAAGGCATACTCTCCCTCTCCCAGTAGCAATCAGTCTCTAGTAGTTCTGTGTTGGGCCAGACTGTCACCCATTTCTCTCCTCCCCTCTGGGCCCTTGTTTAATTGTGTTGACATAGGTCCTTTGGCACAGTGCTCAATGACACCTTTGCCACAAGTTCAGTTGTGCAAGCTTCCAATGGCCTGAAAGCCTCTGCTTCCCTGTGTTCATGAACCAGCTATGGAGCCTATAATCTTTCCATCCCCTCTTCTCAATGGTCCCTGAGCCGTGGGTGGGTGCGTTTCAATACAGGAGTCCTATCCAGGGATACAGCTTTTGCAGTTTCTTATTCATTAAAACTTGGCCAGTTGTGGTCCTCTGTGTGTATCATACTCTGTTTTATAAGGAAACTTTACCCATGAGAGTTGAGGGATGCATGAGTTTTCTCATTACCCCCCATTACACTATGTTCCATGAGTCTTAGGTGTAGAGGTACAACTGTAGATGTGTCACCTAGGCCTGAGCATTTCCACCTATATCCTAAAGCTGTGCCTCAATTATGTATCTTTTAAAGTACATTAAGGAGAGCAGATCTAAGTTTCCTGGGATTTCTCTTTTGAGTCACCCATAAAGGCCTCTCTAATAATTGTATACAATGGGGATTATATATATGTAAATAATATATATCACAGGCTCCTATTAGCTGGTAAATAAGAAAAGTATGTAATTTCTTTCAAAGTGTTAACAAAGATGATATGTTAGCTAAATTCTTAACTGTTTGAATATACCTAAGTAGCAATGTGGTTCTTATATGTTTGGCTATAAATTCTTTAATGCTCCATGGAATGGAAGCAGATAAATCCGAAAGCGTTTCACCTACATGCTAAAGGTCTGCCTATATTATTTGCCTCTTGGTGTGCACCTAAGGAGCATATGTCTCTCTTTTTTTTTGCAAATTCTTCTTGAGTCAGTCATAAAGACTGCTCTACCAATTGTTAATAACTGGATGTTACATGTAAGAAATGAATTCTATATCTCAGATTCTCACTTGTAAGTAAAAAAAATTATCTTAAACACTTTTCTCAAGATAGTAAGAAAGGTGACATAACATAACCTCATAATTTTTTGCATTTTCTTAGGAAACAATATGATTCGTTTCTGTTTGGCAATAAACTTGTTCTTATATTTCATGGGATGGTGCTTTCTAACTCAAGCAGTGTTTTGATAGAATATCCCAGCTGCGGAAAGTCATGTTATGAATGAGCCACTTCTCTCCCTCCTGGGAGGACTGTTGACACAGCCTGTTTCCCAAGACAGCCTGCCTCCTTAAGCAAATGGTCCCAAGAGGAGACCATGAACCCTCTGTCTGTCAAGATACACCAGTGCAAACAGTGCCAGGAAAAAGGGGTCCATAGCATCTCAAGAGTGCCCCAGATCTGCATGTTGTCAGCCAGCCACAACTATATAAGCTCCAACGGCCCCTCCCCCAGGGCAGCAGTAGAGGCCAGCATTTAGGAAGGCTTTTGTCCCTTCCTGAGTTGCTTCAATACACTCAGTCTTCCCTGAGGTCAAGTGTGGTCTGCTGCTTTCTCTTCCGTTGTTCCTGCCCCCAAACCTAACATGTCTCACCTATACAGCAAAGCTGTGCCTTACCTGACCTTTTCAGTGCATCAAGGAAAACAGGTCTACTTTTTCTGGAAGGTCTTTTTTTGAGACAATTGTGTACAAGAGAAGTTTAAATTACTTCCATTGGATTGGCCTGCGTTCATTTCTGTGGGACATTTTCCTTGATTGTTGAGTGATGTGGGAGGTCCCAGCCCACTGTGGGCAGCACCACCTCTGGGCAGGTATATAAGAGAGCAGGCTGAGCCAAGGTGGTGGCACACGTCTTTAATCCCAGCACTTGGGAGGCAGAGGCACGAGGATCTCTGTGAGTTCGAGGCCAGCCTGGTCTACAGAGTGAGTTCCAGGACAGCTGGGGCTACAGGGAGACCCTGTCTCAAAAAGACCAACAAAAAA
>NW_008352721.1:56509-58062 GCF_000622305.1 Nannospalax galili | reverse complement strand
TAACCGGCGTGGTGGCGCATGCCTTTAATCCCAGCACTTGGGAGGCAGAGGCAGAGGCAGGCAGATCTTTGTGAGTTGACACCAGCCTGGTCTACATAGCAAGTTCCAAGCCAGCTGGAGCCAAAAAAACCAAAAAAAAAAAAAAAAAAGAAAAAGAAAAAAAAACAGGCTGAGCACCAGTCAGAGGAGAAGCAAGTAAGCAGAATTCCTTTACGGTCTGTGCTCCAAGTTCCTGGCCTGAGTTTCTGCATTAGATTCCTTTGTTGATGAACTGTGCTATAAGCCAAATAAACCCTTGCCTCCGCAAGTTGGTTTTGATCAATGTTTTTATCACAGTAATAGAAAGTAATTAAGACAGTAAAAATATGGTTCCTATACATTTGGCTCAGTTTTCTTAATGCTTCAAGGAATGGAAGTAAATAACTCCAGAAGCATTTTATCTACATCATAAAGCTCTGCTTAAATTACTTGTCTATTTGTGTGTACCTAAGGAGTGTATGTCTCAGCTTTCTGAGAAGTTCTCTTTGAGTCCATCATAAAGACCTCCCTTCCAACTGAGAATAATGGCAAGTTGGATGCAAAAAATGACTTCTATATCTGTGATATCCTCGTCACGTAAGAAACTCATGTTGAGTACCTCTCGCAAGTTCATAAGATGATATATCATCTGATTTCATAATTGTTTATATTTTCTTGGTAAACCTCATAGGCACTTTTGGCTTGGCAGTAAACCTGTTCTTATATTTCAGGAATAGATGCTAATTATATTTCCATCTATATCCTAAAGCTGTGCCTGAATTAAATGTCTTTTATAGTGCATTCAGAAAAACAGGCTTAATTTTCCTGGAGTTCTCCTTTGAGTCATTAATGAAGGCCTCTCTAACAATTGTGAACAATGGGAATTTAACTATGTACATCACAGATTCCTTTTCACAGCTTAACTAAGCAATTTATGGGGCTGGAGAGACTACTCAGTGGTTAAGAACATTGGCTGCTCTTACAGAGGACAGAGACGCAGTTCCCAGCAGTCACATGATGAATGACAACCATCTGTAATTCCCATTCCAAGGGAACCAACATTTTCAGACAAAGCACTCATGCATATAAAATAAAAATAAATATTTTAAAAGAGAAAATTATGTCAAGTACCTCATTCATTTGTAAAGTAGATGACTTGTCACCTGACTTCATTACAGTCTGCATTTTCTTTTAAAAAATATTTTTTTTATTGTTTTAATTTTTAATAACCACTTTATTAGAAGAAGCATGTCATTATAGCTTTAACATATTCAGTAACACATTCCAGAGCAAGAGTACATCTCTTTCACAAGTGGCTGTAAGTTTCTAGGTTCACAGTTGAATTAATACAGTTATACAATATTCAACTCAGTATAAGCCCTGTAAGACAAAATTGAATGAGTTTTTAGCCTTTAAAAAAGATCTCCATTTCATTTTAGAATATATTGTTCCTTGCAGAAAGACTTGTTGTATTTGCTACTAACACTGAGATGTTGGCACATGCATCTTTAATCCGTATGCATCTGATTATTACT
>NW_008352721.1:56002-56371 GCF_000622305.1 Nannospalax galili | reverse complement strand
ATCTTATTCGACTATACACCCTCCTCCCAGTTGGCACCGTCCCATAGCCTCTCTCCCCAGACTAGAGAACTTATACTCTGATATCCCTGCTACTGTCTGCTGTGTTGTCTTCACCCCCAGCCATTCCCCACTACTTGTCCATCTGGTGAATCTAGTCAGCCTATCTAGAGGTCCTAGTTTTAGGAGGGTCAGCTGTTCCTCATCTAGCAGCAATCAGTTGTCAATATTCCTTTAGATAAGGTTGGGGTCTGCTGCTCATTTTCCCAGTTCTATGATAGGTTACTATTTGGGAGTCCCTTTGGCCACTCTGGCCAGCAACTCAAAAGAAGGTATCGCCTGTCTGGCATTGTGGCTTGTTATGTAGCTTTT
>NW_008352721.1:55160-55808 GCF_000622305.1 Nannospalax galili | reverse complement strand
CCTATGTGAAGATAAGTCAAAGGTCCTACTCAACCATAGTTGGCTTCGCTTGGAAGCATGAAGGAAGTGAGTCCTCTGTGTTGACCCTCCTCTTTCTAGACTGGACACTGGTTCAAGTCCGTCTCGTGGGGTCTCCTCAGCCTCCTTGATCAAGAGGACAGGTGACCCACCACAATTACAAGATATTTTGAGAGATGCTCATAGTCCGCTGGAACTAGTCAACCTAGGAGGGCAAGGAGCAAAAGCTGTCCTTTTTGTCCCCCTGACCAAATTATTATAGGCCTCAAAGTACGTCTGTTAAACATCCAAGAAGGATAGTTCCACCAGTCTGGTACTTTTAATTACTGCATGTCATGTAGATAAATCTTGGGCAAAGACCAATCATTCTCAAATAAAACTTACCTAGATATATTTCTTGATCTGGTGTGTATAATTTGTCAGTAGATTGTTGGAGTAATATGGTTCCCTCTGGTTTTTAAAACTAGCTAGGCATTATTTATCTCTCACAATGTCTCATCCTTCCACCATGGTTTCCCCATTTAAGTGCTTTTAACCTGAGCCATCTCTGCAGCCCTGATATTATCTAAAACAAACAAAAAAACAAAAAGCAAAAATAAAGCTAAAAAAATATTCAATGTCCTTTAATAC
>NW_008352721.1:53265-54393 GCF_000622305.1 Nannospalax galili | reverse complement strand
TACTTCTTTTGAGAACTCTCTGTTCAGCTCCTTAGCCCATCTTTTAATGGGGTTGCTTCTTGTCTTGATTCTGTTTTTTGAGTTCATTATATATTCTGGATATTAAACCTCTGTCAGATGTGTTGCTGGTGATTTTCTCCCATTCTGTGAGTTTTCTGTTAGCTTCCCTGGTTGCCTCCTTTGATGTACAGAAGCTTTTTAGTTTAATGAGGTCCCATTTGTTGACTCTTTACCTTGTTTCCTGGGCAGTTGATGTCCGGTTTATCCTTTCCGACACCTATATCTTGTAGGCCAATGTTCTCTTCTAACAGTTTCAGAGTTTCGGGCTTTACATTGAGGTCTTTGATCCATTTGGAATTGACTTTGGTGCAAGGTGAAGATAGGGGTTTAGTTTCATTCTTCTGCGGGTGGAGATCCAGTTTTGCCAGCACCATTTGCTGAACATGCTGTCTTTCCTCCAGTGGATATTCTTGGCCCCTTTGTCAAATGTCAGGTGGCTGAAATTGCATTTACTCATATTTGGATCTTCAATTTTTCCATCTTCTGATGTCTTCCTCAATCTCTTTCTTTAAAGATTTAAAAGTTTTATTGTAGAGGTTTTTAATGTCTTTGGTCAGGTTTTTTACAAGATATTTTTTTTTGCAGCTATTGTGAAGGGGAATGTTTCCATGTACTCTTTCTCTGATTGCTTGTTATTGGTATATAGAAAGGCTATGGACTTTTATAGGTTAATTTTGTAACCTGCCACTTTTACTGAATGTGTTAATGATTTCTAGGCGTTTTAGGGTGGAATTTTTGGTGTCTCTTAGATATAATATCATATCATTTGCAAAAAGGGATAATTTGATCTCTTCTCTTCCAATTATTACACCTTTAGTCTCCTGCTCTTGTCTTATTGCTCTTGCAAGAGTTTCAAGCACTATGTTAAAGAAAAGTGGGGATAGTGGACAGCCCTTTCTGGTTCCCGATTTCAATGGAAATGCTTCCAGTTTTTCTCCATTTAGAATGATGTTGGCTGTAGGTTTGTTATATATGGCTTTAATTATTTTGAGGTATGTTCACTCCAGTCCAATTCCCTCTAGGACTTTGAACATAAATGCATGTTAACTTTCTTCAAAGGCCTTCTGT
>NW_008352721.1:50847-53107 GCF_000622305.1 Nannospalax galili | reverse complement strand
GTATTGGATGCAGATCTTCTTTAAATGTGTGATAGAATTCTGCTATAAATCCATCTGGTCCTGGGCTTTGTTTAGTCGGGAAGTTTTGTATTACTGTTTCAATTTCTTTTAGTGTTATGGGTCTGTTTAAGCTATTAATTGCTTCTTGATTTAGTTTTGGTGGTTCCCATGCCTTTGCCTGTCTTGGAGAATCAAGCATCTATTCTCAAGTTCAGTACTTACACTATTCCTTTGATTCTGGCATTCGCGGGGGTCATTTTGCTGACCACAAAAGATTGACAGCTTAGAGTAAATGTTAGCAAGGCATGAGACTTTGGATTCTCAATTGAAGCAATTTAAAAAGTAAGTCCTGGTATTAGAAGAACTTTTTCCAAGGCTTAGAAATAACAGACTGAGACCAGGCGTGGTGGCACATCCTTTAATCCCAGCACTTGGGAGGCAGAGGCAGGCAGATCTTTGTGAGTTCGAGGCAAGCCTGGTCTACATAGTGATATCTAGGACAGCTGGGGCTACAAGGAGACCTTGTCTCAAAAAAAAAAAAAAACAGCTCTTGGATTCGTTGATCCTTTGTATTATTTTCTTTGTTTCAATTTCATTAATTTCTGCCCTGATTTTTGTTATTTCTTCTTGTCTGCTGAGTTTGGGTTTCATTTGTTGTTGCTTTTCAAGTGTTGAGTTGCAATGTTAAGTCATTTATTTGTGTTCTTTCCAATTTTTTGATGTAGGCACTTAGAGCTATAAACGTCCCTCTAAGGACAGCTTTCAGTGTGTCCAGAGGTTTTGTTGGGTTGTATTGTCCTTTTCATTTAGTGCCAGGAATACTTTTATTTCTTTCTTAATTTCTCTTTTGACCCATTCATCATTCAGGAGTGTGTTGTTTAATCTCCATGTGTTCATGTGCTGATTAGGGCTTCTCTGGGTGTTGATTGTAATTTTTTGCATTTTGGTCTGATAGACTACATGGAATTATTTCAATCTTTTCATATTTGTTGAGGTTTTGTGCCCCAGTATATGGTAGTTTTTGGAGAAGGTTCCATGGGGTACTGAGTAGAAAGCATTTCCTTTGGTGCTTGGGTAGAATACTCGGTAGATGTCTGTTAAGTCCATTTGATATATGGTATTGCTTAATTCAGATGTCTCCCTGTTAACTCTCTTCCCTGTTGACCTATCTAATGGGGACAGTGAGGTATTAAAGTCCCCTACTATTAATGAGTTGGTGTTAATCTGGGTCTTAAAGTCCTGTAGTATTGTTTTTATGAAGTTGGATGCACCAGAGTTTGGTGACTATATGTTCATGATTGTAATATCTTCTTGATTTATTGTTCCTTTGATCAGAATGAAGTGGCCCTCTTTATCTCTTCTGATTAGGTTTAATGTCTATTTTTTCAGATATTAGAATTGCTATGCCTGCTTTTTTCTTAATACCATTTGCTTGGTATATTTTTTTCCATCCTTTCACTCCAAGATGGTGTCTGTCCTTGAAAGTGAGATTAGTTTCTTGCAGACAACAAAAAGATGGGTTCTGTTTTTTAATCCATTCACCTAGTCTGTGTCTTTTGACTGGGGAGTTCAGTCTCTTAATATTTAGTGGTATTAATGAAAGATGAGTATTGAATCCTGTCATTTTTATTTGTTTACATTCTTGATGTAGCTGCACTTTTCCACAGTTATACCTTCATTGAATTTCTTTCCGCAACCTGTTGGGTATAGTCATTCCTATCTTCAGCTCTTTGTGTTGCTTCCAGACATGAATTCCTTCAGCCTATTTATGCCATGGAAGATTTTTCTTTCCCCTTCAACTATAGTAGACATTTTGGCTGGGTATAGTAATCTGGGTTGGCATCTGTGGTCATTTAAAACTGGGAATACTTTGGTCTAGGCTCTTCTGGCTTTCATAGTTTGCATTGAAAAGTCAGCTGTGATCCTAATGGGTTTTCTTTTATATGTGACTTGTTGTTTCGCTTTTGCAGCTTTCAGTATTGTGTCTTTGTTTTGTACATTTAGTGTTTTTACTATGATGTTCCGTGGATAGTTTCTTTTCTGGTCCTGTTTGGTGTTCTATATACTTCTTGTATTTGTATGGGCATGTCTTTCTTTCAAATTGGGAGATTTTCTTCCATGATTCTGTTGAAGGTCTGGTCCATGCCATTATCTTGGGATTCTTCTCCTTCCTGTATGCCTATGATTCATAAGTTTGGTCTTTTTATGGTGTCACACAATTCCTGCATATTCCATTCTTGTGATTTCTTAAATTTTTCAT
>NW_008352721.1:38771-50660 GCF_000622305.1 Nannospalax galili | reverse complement strand
TTGTGTGTTCTTTAAATTCACTGAATTCTTTTATCATGTTTATAATTGTTCTGTTGAGTACCAAGTCCCATGTTATCTCTAGGATGTTCTCATTGTAGTCCTCTAGAGAACTATTGGTACTTGATGGGGATATATTATCTTGGTTTTTCATGTTATTATTTTTTCTCTGTGACTTTGACATGTGGATTTCTTTTGTAGCTTCTGATTCTTACGTGTTATGTGAGACTCAAGCCTTCAAGTTTAGGTCTGCTTCTTTTTGAAAACTTTTTGTGTCTTTGTGGTTTACTTTTGGGACATGAAAAGCTGGTTTTTCTAAGCTTCCAGTTCTCTCTTTTGATTTTATATTGGAGTAGCCAGATTGCTTTTGTCTTCAGGAGTTCCCACAGAGGCCCAAGTCAGATGAGGATCAGATGCTCTCAGGCTTTCTCCTAAGGTCTGGATCGCTCCCGGAAAGATTTTGGCCTCAGGAATTTGGGGGTCGGAGTGGCCTGGGAGCTGGGCCCGGGAAAGATGCTAGTCTAGGGCAGCTGGTGGCCATGCCACCCAGAGATGCAAAGGCTGATGGGGGTGGGAAGAGGCACCAAGGGCTCCTGGGGATTGAACTGAGGAACTTGGTTGGTCTGGATGCAAAGGATCAAGAAGAGGAAAGGTCAGCCCATGCAACCAGGAAAGAGGATGGTGGGTTGTGCAGTCCAGGGAAGCAGAGGGAGGTGAGGATGGGACCAAGCTCCAAGGTCTCCCGGGAGAGTGGCTGGCTTATTGTGCTGACCAGGGAAGCAGAGGGAGGTGAGGGCAAGGCCAAGCCCAGAGGGCTCCTGGGGACTCCAGAAGGAACTGGGTTGGTCTGGATGCAAAGGATCAGGAAGCAGTGGTGGATTATCCCGGTGCCTAGGGCACCAAGATAAGGAATGGGACAGGACCCAGGCTAGGAGGAGAGATGGGCAGGGGAGATGGGAGGGTGAATGAGGCCTGGAGAGAGGTCTGCGGGTAGGGGAGAGACCTGTGGGTCATGCAGGCCCAGGGAAGCAGAGCTGAACCACACCTTTTTGTGTGACTATGAAGACATTTCCAGAGAGGATTACCCAAGAGAAGAATTACTTGAAAGTGGGTATTATTATCCAGTGGGATTCAGTCACATGCAGAATGAAGGCGGAGCAGGGCAGCCACAGTAGAGTGTTAACATTGTCTCTGTTTCTGGATCCAATGTGATATGAACTTTTCTGCTCTACCTAACCTATAGTGAGATGGTCTCAACCCTTTGAAACTATGAGTCAAATGAAGCTCTTTCTTTTAAGCTGTTGCTGTAAGTTATTTCATTACCATGACATGATAAGAAGCTCTTACAGCTTGTTTTTATTGTATTATAGCACAAAGTCTGTAAGTCTTTTTAATAACCTTTCTTTCATCAGTGATTTGTTTTGCCTTCTTGATGTTGGACATCTCTGACATTCTTTTCATTTCTTCCTTCTACTAAATTAAGGTTCAATTTCTTGTTTCTATAAGACCTGCATGGGCTTCATTAGGTAATTCACTTGAAACATCTCTTTAATGCAAACATGAATAGCCAAAATCTTATTTATGAAATTGTCTTTTCTGTATCCCACTGATTGTGATTCATTTTTTTCTAGGAAGCTTTAAATTTTTTATTTGATTTCTTTAGTGACTCACTGTTCAAAAGTACAGTATTAAATCTGCAAGTATATTTTTGTAGCTTCACTTACATTTTGTATCTATTTATCTTATTTATCATGATATAAACAAGCCCATTTCACATTTCAAATTTCTTTTTTTAAAAAAATGTTTGATTGCTTCAAATTTGGTCTACTTAGAAAAAAACTTCCATGCAATGCTAAGAACTGTATGCACCCCTTAATCATTGTCTGTTAAGGTCAATGAATATGTGGTCAATTTTGACTCTGAAGTCTCTCTGAATATATTTTTGTGCACTCATTGCACAAAATAATAGTTTTCATAATGCCATTTTTCAAGTGTGTCCTTCTATTTGACTGTATTCGCTCCACTATCTTTTCTTTTCCCATTGCATCTCCCTCCTAATACATTTCCTCTTCCCAAACAGTCCAGTTCCTATTTTCATATCATCTATATCTGATCCTGTTGAAGTGAACTGACTTTAGATTGATGCCTGGAACAGAAAAACCTCAATAAGCAGCATATTTTAGATCCAAAACTGTTAGAATTAGCTATAACATACTCCATTCTGTCCATTGATATTAAATTTTTGTATCAGTTTCATAACTTTTATTAAATGAAAAAAATCTGGACTAAACAAAATGACTTTTAACTAGCCTTGCAACTAAAGAGCTGCTCTAAACAGAACCCTGAGCCATGTACTCTTGTGTCCTTGGCACCTGCCCTTGATCACTTGATCAATTTGCTCCTCTATCCAAGATAATGAGTGACTGTGTATATGCTTGAGAAATTGCACATCAAAGCGCTGAAAAGCAGCACATCTTCATTGAGAACAATGAAAATTGAGATGACTGCTTGACACTGTGTGTATGATATTTTTTAGGCCTAGGAATGAATGAGCAAGATTTTATGACAAGATAAGGGTGGATCCAAGCTTATAGTTGCCCTAAATTGATGTTGGAGAAACAAGTTTAAATAAGATTATGGGACACTTGTTAGAAACCCAAATTCCTCATAAAGTTGAAAGCAACTTTTTAAAATTCAAGCACATGTAATATACCTGCATCATATCTATCTCCCACTGCCTTCACTTCCCCCCCATCTCCTGCACAATTTAATTTCTTTTATAAACACTGAATCCAGTTTTTCCTGTCCACACGTATATGTGTGTAGGATTATCTATGGGGGCAGAGGCAACTTACCAATTGTCACACACACCCCCAAAGAAGAGTGATTCTTCCTCCCTAAGCATCTATCAACTGCTATGACCTCTTCGTCTAGGTGTGCAGCATCGTAATCCCTTCCCCCACTACAAGCTGGGATTTTTTTTAATTGTGTATAAGTGTATTGCTTGCATGTACGTAAGTGCACCTGTGTCCTGCAATGCCCACAGAGGTCAGAAGAGGCTGTCAGATGCTCTGGAACTGGATTTTCAGATGGTTATTAGCAGATATGTGGTGCTGGGAATTGAACCCAAGTCCTCTGCAAGAGCAGTCAGTGGTCTTTACTGCTGAGCCATCTCTCCAGCCCCTGCAGTGTTGCCTGTTTGACACATGTATCTGTCAGTTAATTTTCCTATATATTAAAGGGATTGTCTTTTCAGTGTCCTTTATAGCCAATCACTGATCTCTGTGTGGATTACCAGGTGAGCACTAGAGGAGATAAAATTTCAGGGCCATATTTAATGAGATATATTTGTACCTGATAAATGATCTCTCAGACAAGAGGACTTATTACTAAGCCTGATAGCCCGAGTTTGATCCCTGGGTGGAAGGGAACATGGTAGAAGGGCAGACGTGAAAATGGCTGTCCCATGTGCACTGTGGCCTGTGCAAGCAGACACTCATACATGCTGGCATACACACACACACACACACACACACACACACACATACACACACACTATTAGAAAAATTGGAAAAATATTATCTCTCTCATTTTATATAGTTGTGGGAGAATGAGGGTCGGGAAAGTCATACTTAGAGTCAGTGTACACATTGCCATATTTATCTCTTCCCTATCATAAAGCACTGCTCAGAGTTGCAAATTCAGCATTTTGAAATGAGGTCCCTGAAGAAAGAGGTCTGGTCCCGGTTCCCCTAATGGCCGATTCTCTCATACTGTCTTTTTTATTCCCTTCTTTTAAGGGTTTTTTTTTTTTTTTTTTTTTTTTTTGGTCTTTTTGAGACAGGGTCTCCCTGTAGCCCCAGCTGTCCTGGATTCACCATGGAGATCAGGCTGGCCTCCTGCCTCTGCCTCCAGAGTGCTGGGATTAAAGGCGTGCACCACCACACCCGGCTGATTTTCTTTTTTTTTTTTATTTAGTTGTTCTCATTTGAAAACCATTTTATATCAGGGTTGATCTTTTAATTCAGGTCTGCTGGAATAGGATTTGGTTCATGACTCCCATATAGGAGTGGGTTAATTTATTTGTGCTATGGAATCAGGGTAAGCTTAATAGTGTGTGAGAAACTTTAAGGGAAATTTCTGTGAATTCAATAAGAGAGCTTGATATTTAGATACTTGGGCTCCAGTTAATCATTGGTGGTCAATGATTTTAAAAATGCTTTGATTACTGCAAGTGTGAAGCCAGAGCTGGAAATCTGTATCAGCCCCTCTGCTCCAAGGCTCAGAGAAAATTAAAGAAACAGATGTGGAAGGAATCAGGAGTAAGAGGATGGGGAGGAGTGCTGTGAAAGGCTGGCCTATGGACATGATGTGGCTGTTATACACATGAACTCACAGCAGCAGTGGCTATCAGCACAACATCAAGAGAGTTAAAAATTCCAGCTTGGGGGCTGGAGAGATGGCTCAGCAGTAAAGAGCATTGACTGCTCTTGCAGAGGACTTGGGTTCAATTCCCAGCACCACATATCTGCTAATAACGATCTGAAAATCCAGTTCCAGGGCATCTGACAACCTCTTCTGACCTCTGTGGGCACTGCAGGACACAGGTGCACTTACATACATGCAAGCAATACACTCATACACAATTTAAAAATTTTCCCAGAACTAACCATAAGTCCATCCTATGTAGAAAAGAAGAAATGGACATGCAGCAAAAATATAGATTGAATAAAAAGTATTGGTGAACTGGGAAACAGAAGATTCTGTAGTCACAGGCAAATAAGCCAAAAATGATTATGGAACTTCACCACTCATACCACGCAGGAAGAAAAACATTCACAATCATGCCTCTGCAATTAGAGGATTAAAGACAGCATTCTGAGATGTCATCAGGGCCTGTGATACTCTGTCTCTGTAGTAATTCAGAAGATAAGCCCAAGATACCAGCCTTTTTTAACAACATGCAAAGGAGAGAGGGCATTCCCAGAAGACTGGCCATTAATCTTACTCAGGTACCCCTCAGCTGAGGATATCAATACAAGTTTTTTAAATATATTCCACCGTTAGATTACTGTTATTGAGGTAGAGTCTCATACAACCCAGATTGGCTTCAAAGTTTCTATGTAGTTGAAAATGACATTGAACTCTTAACCCACACACACACACACACACTTCTATCTGTAAAACTCTGAGATTATGAACTTGTACCATGCCCACCCTCTACCACTAGATTCTTTTGTCAAATGGTAGCTTCATGCCTAACTGTATTCTCAGGTTTCTACATGTTTTCTCATCACTATGACCAAGTATCTGGTAGAAGTAACAGGAAGAAAGAATGTCTTTTGGCTCAGTTTGACTGGGAAGGCATTGTGGCAGAAGCCTGAGTGCCAGCTCCTAAATCAGAAGTTAAAATGATGATTACAGTCATGCTACAAAACAACATGGTCCTTTTTATTCTGACAGCAGCACAAGGGAGAACTTGCGCCACTACAAAAGTCAAGTGCTGGGTGAATATTCCGAACAACCCACATGGTGTGTCCTAAAGGCCTCCAAAATTGGCTTACGTACTCTAATTAAATCACTATCAGACTTTGCCCTATATTTTAATGATTTGAGGACATCATGGCTTGAGGTCCATTGTGCTGGGGAAAGAAAGGCCCTGCAATTGTTGGTGCTAATCATAAGATTAGGCACAGCAATCTGCTGTTGACTTAATTTTTTATGTCTTTGATCTCCTGAGTAATGACATTTTCTTCTAGATTTCCATCAAATAATGATCCTCCAATCTCCCAGCTCCTAAGACTTTCTCATGGCTCTGTTAGCCCAGGAAGGTAGAGATTCAATCTTTGGATAGCGAGACTCTGTCTCAAAAAATCAAAATCAAAACAAAAAACAACCAAAAAAACCAAAAAACAAAAGAAAGAGGAAATGATATTGCTAAATTAGGACAAATCCAAGAAATTTCTTATAAAATATTGATGATATTCTCCTGTCTTTGATAGTAATACATGTGAGAATCACATGCATCCAACAGCTTAGACCTTGTACTATTAAGACCTGAAGTGCTTGTGAGATGACTCACTGAATAAAGGCTCTTACCACCAAGCCTGACAACTTAAGCACACTTTTGACCCACGTGGTGGAAGGAGAGAACCAACTCCCAAGTGGTTACACACAACACACAAACACAGACACACACACACACAGATAGATGAATGAATGAGTGAATGAATGAGTGAATGAATGAATGAATGAATGAATGTAATTTTAAGACGCTTTATAAAGATTTGGAAAGAAGAGTTTCCTTCAAATTACATACATCACAGGTGGAAATATTCAGCACACCACAGCAGTAAAACCACAAGGACATCTTTCATGGACCCACGTTCTAGAATAAAACCTTTCCATTCTGATCATCCGTAGTCTCACCAGCATCTGAAAGACAAGGTTGTTTGGGCCTGAGAACCCTTAGAATGCTCAAAAATTGTCTCTTCATTTCAGAGAAAGAGGCAGTATGTTATAAACGTAGATAACTTCCACTTATCAGCTATGAGCTTAATTTATTCTTTAACTGCTTCTTGGGGTATTTTGTGGATGATTAGTGCAATCAGATATATTCACTAATTAAATTTTCATATTCTTTTCCTTCTAATCTACTACACCATTTGATAGTTGTTGTTGTTTGTTGTTGTTGTTGTTGTTGTTGTTGAGAAAGACAGAGGTTCATACAATCTAGATTGGCATCAACGTTGCTATGAAGTTGAGAATGACCTTGAACTCCTGATCCTCCTACCTCTATCTCCCAGTCGCTGAGATGACCAGTTTGAACCGCCAGGCCTTGCTTCTAACACTAGATTCTTTTGTGCTATTGTTCCTTTATGTCTACATTTATGAGTTTTCATGGTTGTGAGAAAGTACCTGGTAAAAGCAACTTAGAGAGAAAGGGTTTCTTTTGGCTCACAGTTTGCCTGGGAAGGTGTGGTGGCAGAACCATGAAAGCCAGCTCCTAAATCAGGAGTTAAAATGAAGATGACAGCCATTCTACAAAACCACATGGTCCTTGATATTCTGACAACAGCACAAGGAAGATCATGCACTGCTGTGGAAGTACAGTTCTGGGTGAATATGCCTAACAACCCAGACAATTTGTCCAGAAGGCCTCCAATATAGGTTTACTTGTTTGAATTAAATCTCTTACCAGACTCTACCCAATATTTTAATGATTTATCAGCACCATGGTTCAAAGCCCCTCATGCTAGGGAAAGAAAAGACCTGCTATTTTTGGTGGTAAGATTAGACATGACAGTCTGCTGTTGACTTGTTTATGTGTTTGATCTCCTGAATAATAACTTTTCTTCCAGATTTCCATCAAATGATAATGCTTCAATCTCCCACCCCCACCCCACAATCCCAAGAAGGTAGAGAGTGGTCCCTGGATAGGCAGGGACTATGTGCCTAGTAAGAATTTGAAAATCCAGAAAACGGATCTTGCAAAATCAATATTCTTCAAAATTAAGGGATAAAAGTCTTAAAGCAGAAAGCTAAAGATTAAAAGAAAGCAAAAAAATTACATGGGAAGGGAAAGAATCCACACAGTGCCCTCTTAAAAATCTCCTACCAACTAAGAGTGGAGAATTCAACACAACACATTACGCTATAAAGGTTTCCCACATAGAAAGATTACACATTATATATAGCTGTTTCAAATAAAAATGTTAAAACAGTAATAAATCGGCTTACAGTCTATGAGTATATGAACTTTTACTATAGCCTGATTCCATTACTAGCTATAAGCAAGAATTTTATCAACTACCAAAAACAATACTATGAGGATTGCTTTAAAAAACATGTCTTAACTCTCCTGTGGTGGTCAACCTGTAATCCCATGAAAACGTTACAGAAACCAATCTATAATCTCACTCGTCAAAATGAGGAAAAAAGTGAAGGGGGGCTCTTCAGCAGCTCATTGAATCTTGTAATTTCAAAAACCACAAAAACTGTGTTTTTGACACAATAGCACACCTCTCACCTCAAAGAATGTAAGTGATAATTTCTTCTGAGACCAAATATGAGTAAGCATGGCTAACGAACAAAGAATAATATAAGAGTTGAGGGGGGGTTGCAGTGAAATATCAGTGACTATGGCCCAGGAAAACAGATTCAGGTTACCCCACACTTCATGTTCTAATGCATATACAGTTTCATGAACATTTTACTAACAGAACAAAAAGAGCCACAAATTAAGGCATTTTTCAAATAATTTTGATAGAAGCATTAAGTAGTCAGCTACAGAAGAATAGAAATCTCAGCTAAAGTTCTCAGGTGAAATTTTAAGACACTCAACTGTCTAGTTCCCGGCAGGCTCCTAACATGGTGGTGCTGCTCCCAACATTCTAAACCGGTGGGTTCAAATTCAGCCCTGGGAAAGTTCAATCCTGAGCAGCTTATGTCATTGAAAGCTACCCAACCACATAACTGCCTGTAAAAGATGTCTGGCTTTCCCTTCTTCCTGCTGTTTCTCTGCTCCCTGGGTGGCAGCCCAGCGGTCTGTTTTCTCTCAAATAAACTCCTAACCCCACCACCATGAAGTTGTCCACTGCTCTGCTTCCATACATCAACCTTTTGGTTGGTAAAAGATAGTGGTCTGCTAAGCACACTAACACATTCCAAAAGCATTTTATCTGTTACTTACAGTAGCAAGAAGCCTCTGGGAGAAGGTTGGTCAGGAGATTAAAGTACCTGGCCTGGATAAAGACCCAACATTCCAGTTCTGCTGGTCATAGGACCACTCCCCAAAAAAGGTACCACATTCACCTTAAGTCATGCCAAAGAGATGGGTGGAAGCCTAGTGTGTTAATGACAAAGTGAACTTTTACTATCTGGAAGCCCTACCCCTAATGCAGGGGTTAGGGACCTGATTGCAGTCAAGAGATCGCCATATGTCTGCTCACATAACTGAATTCTTCAGAAAAACATAACTTCTCCTCTTCCTTCCTTATATCTCTCTACTAAGCTTGCTGTTCCTAATGTTGTATGTGCTACCCCAACATTTTGTAATTCTTTACTTTCTTTCTATAGTCCCTTCTGTTCCCTGCCATGTAGCTGCTAATATGAAATGTGTCTGACCATCATTCTGGCTCCAAATAAGTGTGATTTTATGGCATTTTATTCCTTCTCCATTCCAATCTCATTCTCAATGAAACTGCTGAAATTTACCACTTGTCTGCTGTGATAATTTTCTTATGAATGAGACTAACAGCCCTAAAGGAGTGCACAATTTCCCCTGTATGAAAAGGATGTGAGTTAGGACACAGAAGTGGAAAAATGAATGGTTCCTTAGGGTGCTAAATATAGGCTATGATAAAGTATAATTAAGCTGTAGACCTGTAACATTCCAAATTCTCCACAATTATTGAAGTTGTACTCAGTTGATGAGGCTTTCACAAAGTTCAGTTTGATCATGTACAGTTTTTCCAGGAAATTTCATTCACAACAAATACAACTGGTGTTAAGATAAAACATATTTGAATTAAATGATACCATACATCAAATGAACCTAACAGACATCTTTCAATTATTCCACCCAAACACCAAAGAATAGACTTTCTACTCAGCACCTCATGGAACTTTTTCAAAAATTGACCACATACTGGGCCACAAAACAAACTTCAACAAATACAAAAATATTGAAATAATTTCTTGCATTCTATCAGACCGCAAAGCAATAAAGCTCAAAATCAACACTGGACGACAGCCTAGTCACCACATGAACTCATGGTGATTGAACAACACACTCCTAAACAATGAGTGGGTCAAAGGAGAAATTAAGAAAGAAATAAAAGTATTCCTGGAATTCAATGAAAAGGACAATACAACAGAGCCTCTGGGACACATTAAATGCAGTCCTAGGAGGGAAGTTCATATCTCTAAGCACCTACATTAAAAAATTAGAAAGAGCCCAAATAAATGACTTAACACTGCAACTCAAGGCACCGGAAAGGCAAGAACAAATGAAACCCAAACCCAGCAGAAGAGAAGAAATAACAAAAATCAGAGCAGAAATTAATGAAATAGAAACAAAGAAAAAATACAAAGAATCAATGAATCTAAGAGCTGGTTCTTTTAAAAAAGGTAAACAAGATAGACAGACCCTTAGCCCAGTTAACCAAAAGAAAGACAGAGCCAATCCAAATCAACAAAATCAGAGATGAAAGGGGAAACATCACAACAAACACCCAAAAGATCCAGACCATTATAAGGGAATATTTTTAAAACCTATATGCTACTAAATCTGAAAGTCTAAAAGAAATGGATGGGTATCTGAAACCATGGGAACCTCCAAAGTTAAACCAAGAAGAGATCAACAGTTTAAACAGACCCATAACATATAAGGAAATTGAAACAGTAATGCAAAACCTCCCAATTAAAAAAAAGTCCAGGCCCAGATGGATTTGCAGCAAAATTCTACCAGACATTTAAAGAAGACCTCCAACCAATACTACTTAAATTATTCGAAACAAGAGAAACAGGGGGAGAATCCCAAAATTCCTTCTATGAAGCCAGCATCACTCTAATACCCAAACCCAGTAAAGACACAACCAAAAAAGAAAACTATAGACCCATATCTTTAATGAACATAGATGCAAAAATTCTCAACAAAATACTTGCACCACAAAGATCATTCACCATGAATGATCATTCACCAATCCGGCTTTATTCCAGAGATGCAGGGCTGCTTCAATATATGCAAGGCAAAAAACATCATTAATCATATAAATGGACTCAAAGACAAAAACCACATTGTCATCTCAATAGATGCAGAAAAGACTTTTGACAAAATTCAGCATGCATTTATGTTCAAAGTCCTAGAGGTAATTGGACCGGAGGGAACACACCTCAACATAATTAAAGCTAACATCATTCTAAATGGAGAAAAACTGGAAGCATTCCCATTAAAATCAGGAACCAGACAAGGATGTCCACTATCTCCACTCCTTTTCTACACAGTGCTTGAAACTCTTGTTAGAGCAATAAGACAGGAGAAGGAAATTAAAGGAGTACTAGTTGTAAAAGAAGAGGTCAAACTATCACTTTTCACAGATGATGTGATACTATACCTAAGAGATCCCAAAAGTTCCACCAGAAAACTCCTAGAACTGACCAACACTTTCAGTATAGTGGCAGGTTATAAAATCAATCTACAAAAATCAGCAGCCATTCTATATAGCAATAACGAGCAATTGGAGAAAGAATACAGGGAAATGCTCCCATTCAGAATTGCTGCAAAAAATTTAAAACATCTTAGAATAAATCTGACCAAAGACACCAAAGATCTCTACAATGAAAATTTTAAATCGTTAAAGAAAGAGATTGAGGAAGACATCAGAACATGGAAGGACCTCCCATGTTCATGGATTGGAAGAATTAATATTGTCAAAATGACCATCCTACCAAAAGCAATATATAGATTCAATGCAATGCCAATCAAAATCTCCATGACATACTTCAAAGAATTAGAAAAATCCATCCTTAAATTCATATGGAAGCACAAAAGACTCTGGATAGCCAAAGCAACCCTGAGCACAAAGAGCAACACTGGGGGGATTACTATACCACATCTCAAAGTATACTACAGAGCCATAGTCATAAAAACACCATGGTACTGGTACAAAAACAGACACATAGATCAATGAAACCTTATTGAAGATCCAAACCTGAGTACACGCAATTTCAGCCATCTGATATTTGACAAAGGTGTCAAGAACACACAATGGAGGAAAGACAGCATCTTCAACAAATGGTGCTGACAAAACTGGATCTCCACCTGGAGAAGAATGACACTAGATCCTTATCTTTTACCTTACACAAAAGTCAGCTCCAATTGGACCAAAG
>NW_008352721.1:36716-38615 GCF_000622305.1 Nannospalax galili | reverse complement strand
TAAGGATCTAAACAGAGAGGTCTCAAAAGAAAAAATAAAGATGGCTAAGAAACATCTTTAAAATTGTTCAACATCGTTAGTAATTAGGGAAATGCAAATTAAAACCACCCTAAAGTATCACCTTACCCCAATCAGACTGGCTAGTATCAAGATAACACGATTCCAAATGCTGATGAGGATGTGGAGAAAAGGGAACACTCATTCACTGCTGGTGGGATTGTGAATTCGTGCAACCTCAATGGAAAACAGTGTGGAGAACTCTTAAAAAACTAAAAATGAACCTACGATATGACCCAGTTATACCACTCCTTGGCATATACTCAAAGGACTCATCCTATTGTAGAGACACTTGTACAACCATGTTTTTGCTGCTCTTTTCACAATAGCTAAGAGATGGAAGCAACCTAAGTGTCCCTCAACTGACAAGAGGTTAACAAAAACATGGTATATTTACATAATGGAGTTCTATTCAGCAGTAAAGAAAGAGGAAGTAATGAGATTTGCAGGTAAATGGATGCATCTAGAAACTGTTATACTAAGTGAAGTAACACAGACTCAGAAAAACAAACGACATATGTTATCCCTCATATGTAGCTCCTAGCACAAAATCCTTTAAATTCCAGGTCCTTTTAATAAGATGATGCTATACAGTAGTCCCTTTTGCATGAAATAACTACCATCATCACGACTTCAGCTGAGCCTGATTGCTAAACATAGTTACAATTGAGCTTGTTGACAGTTGTGCTCATTCATTAAAGGTGCAAAGCAGGGTCACTGGACCCTCACCTGAGTATCCAACCACTCTTCCCAGCCAACTAGTCCAGCCTTGGAAGACAAAAGAAAAATGAGGAAGAATCAACACAGAGGAATCATTTCTTCCATGCTTCCAAGTGAAGCCAGCCATGGTCAAACAGGACCTTTGACTTATCTTCACATAGATGGAACTGGTGAAAGAAAGGAGCCAAGGGCTCCTTCCAAGCCCATGTGACCTCTGAGGAATAGATCCTCAAAGGACCTGAGAGTAAAAATAAATCGGTTTATCTGGACCAACTCTATGGCCTTAAACACCCAAAAGGAAAGTATAACCAAAGATTAAAGGGGCCAATATAATTTCATAAGAGTCCATATACATAGCTAAAGGCTTCATAACAAGCAACAATGCCAGACAGGCGGTCCCTTCTTTTGACTTGTTGGCCAGGGGATTCCCATATAGTAACCCAGCATAGAACTGGGAAATTGAACAGCAGACCCCAATCTTATCCAAAGGAATATTGACAACTGATTACCGCTAGATGAGGAACAGCTGACCCTCCTAAAACAAAGACCTCTAGAAAGGCTGACTAGATTCACCAGAAGGGCAAGTAGTGGGGAAGGGCTGGGGGTGCCGACAACACAGCAGACAACAGCAGGGATATCAGAGTATAAGGGCTCTAGTGGGGGGAGGGAGGTTATGGGAGGGTGCTACCTAGGAAGTGGGTGTATAAACAAATTTTTTTTGTTATGAAACAAATAATTTAAAAAATAATAATAATTAGTAGATGTGAAAAGCATTACCATTGAAATCTACCCGATGACTTTATATCCATGCTCAGATGCCAAGGAGCTCAGAAAGTAACTGACTGTGACTAGTAATAATCAGATATAAAGAGATTAGAAACACATGTGCATCTTAGTGTCACTTGTATTAAAAATGAATTTTTCTGACTCTGTATTTTAATAATGAAATGGAGATCTTTTTTAAAGTTTAAAATCTCCTTTAATTTATGTCTTATAGGGTTTATACAGAGTACAATATTGTATAAGTTCATTAATTCAACAGTAAACCTAAAAATTTACAGCCAATTTTTATGCTGATGCATCTTAGCTCTGGAAATTGTTATTGAATGTGTCAATGATGTT
>NW_008352721.1:30266-36663 GCF_000622305.1 Nannospalax galili | reverse complement strand
ATCAACAAGTATATGGAATACCTCCTTCCTTTAAAAATAAGTTAACAGATGCCCTCCAATCATAATTTCAAAATAAAACCAGCTAAACAGAATCACTGACTCTGTAATTTCATCAATTTTATGTAAACAAAGTTCTTCAAATGATATGTAGCCTGTTCTGTTCTACCCTAAAATCTGTCTTTTCTATCCTAAAACTTGATTTTTCAGGAGTCTTAATAAATATAAAGTGAACTGGCTACATTAACACTGAACATAAAGTTCACACTCTTTTCAAGATGCACAAGGCATATTAAAACAATTAACTATTTTAACTAAAAGATTTACTAAAAGAATCAATTTCCTATAGCTTCCTATTAAATATATTTTTGGTAATTTTCTGAAGTCCTCTGATACCAAGGGCTTTAAGATGTTTGACTTGTCTTTTTATAATGTTTTTTTCTTTCTCTTCAAAGTACACAAACCTGAAACTGTAACAGATACATATGCGTACCTTTTTGTATGAGGACTGGAGTTTGAGATATAAAATGTTCAAAAAGCTAAAACATTAAGTTGGGCAATAATAACGTCCAGAAAATAAGTGATTATTACATATTTTAAGGTATGCATTTATTATACACAAACTATGCAGTCCAGATTCTACTCAATTTTATTTCTCTTGAGTCATTTTACTAATATTTTAGAGCACTTAAAAAAATTAAACAAAAAAATCAGTAGGCAGAATGCTTCTTACATGGCCAGACTAAATCGCCACTGTTAGGTCATTTTGACCAACCCACACAACTTTGGCCTCTTCCCAATTTGATGTTACAGCCCTTGGGGAAAAGTGTCTGAAGCTGGAAATTTTCTTTTGGAAAAACAGAGGTTAAGGGATCAACAAAAAAGCAATTTCTCTACTGCTAATGCAAAAGGCCTCTTTGCTCCTTTTTGCTTAATGAACAATTTTCTGCAAAACTTCAGAGGGCAGTCAGTACAGATTTGTTTTTACCCCATTAACTTGTGCTTAAACGTGAAGATTAGGACAGACAAATTTATATAGCCTGTGTAGTGAATCCCCACTGGATCGTCTGGCCCAATGTCTCACTTAAATTCTAAATGCACATTAACTTATGGAAGTAATATTGTAAGCCACTGAGTGTAGTTAAGGCTTGTTACCATTTGGAACGGCAATGACATCACAGTGTGTAAGGAGTAATTCACTGAATATGCTAATCTGTATAACACTTTGTCAAAGAACTACAAAAGTGCTTTCAAATATCAGATACAACTATTGTTTTAAAAACAGAAGTGGAGTGAGAAGGGCTTGCCATAAGGAAAGCATTCTTACAGAGTAAAAGTTATAGGTCTTGACCTATTCCAGTGTTCTTAAGATCACATGACAAGTTTCCAACCCCAAAACATTTTGGAGTCTTAAAAATATTTAATCTATTTCTTAGCCTTTTACAGAAACAATACATTGTCTCCCTATTTCTACATGTACTTTCATAGCACGTGTGCTGAACATGCTCTTAAAGTTTTAAAATGAAGCATTCGGTACTTTGTATCATAAATAATTTTAGAATCAAAACTCGTTTTGCAACTAAATAGGTGGCTTCTGACAGCAAATTTTCTTCTGCTGAAAGCATCTGATATACAATATTATGCTTCAGTATTTGACATGAACAACCTTAAATCAAAAGTAATTTCTTTAAAAGGTAAAATTTAAATTTAACTAATCTCAAGTAAGTAAAATGACAGTATCTTTTAGGTTAAGATCCTCCTTAACACGTGCTTAATTTCTGCTTTAAGGACTGATGTAGTAATGGATGGGCTGTCTGCTCTCAATATAAACTAGCAAATGAGTTTATACACAATCCATTTGCAAATGGCTCAGAAATTTTTAGAAACGTTAAAAACATAGCATCTTCAGTGTTCCTAAAATTCTGCTTTTGAAGTGGCTGCTGGAGGGATTTGAATCGCCATATTCCAGATGCATCGCTAACATTGCAGTCTGAGCTAACTGCTATGTTCTGTGTTGAGCAGCAGGTGACTGGGAGTCGCGGTTGCAGAGTTTGTGGTCATTTTGTTGACCAACATGTATTCCTTTCGTTGGAGCTATTGCATTTTCTGTGCTCTGTGCTGTGATGGAGCTGTGACTCCTGAATGCAAATGTGAAGAGTCTACTGTGGAGTGGTGACTAACATCCACTTTAGCTAAGATTTCATAATAAAGCAAATAGGATACTTGTGTTATTATAACTACTATCAGCATTATCACTACAACCGTCCACCAACCAATTCCCCAGTCTGCTCCATTATAGGGATCCTTGTGGTGAATGTTTTTGTTCTCAAGTTCAAAGCAGATTTGTTGCGCTGTTAAGGCAGACACTGCCTCATTAAGGTTCTCTTCTTGGTGTCTGTGCACTTTTCGATTTGTTCTATGTCTCCATCTACTTCTTTTAGAAAGCTACCGGCTGACTCATTGGAAGAGAGAATCATTAGCTGGTAAAATCTCCTGGTGTTCTTGAGCTATGGAACAGGTGAAGGACAAGAAACTTGTCTTCCTTTTGTAGGATAAAGAGTTTCAGTCAAAGAACTAAACTTTTTAACTGGAATTTTGATAGGCCGTACAACAATACTGAAGGGCTACTGCATTTACTGTCTCCTTCCTGTATATCCTTTGTTACAGAAGAATGTCATCAAGTCTATCCCTTGACGTGCTTCTTCGAACTTTCTCTTTTCCTCTAGGACCTAAGTTCATATACTTCAGCATCTTCTTCCAACACATCACTGTCTGCACAGTTCCCAAAAGTGTGTGCTTGACCACTTGCCTGGACACACTACGATTCTGATGCCTCCCCTGCCATAATGTTGAAATCTGCACTAGCAGGGGCGTGGCGACCGGTGCACCACTTCCACCACAGCTGCCGGGCGGGACCAGCTCATGACTGACCTGGGCTCCCAGTGGTCCTGGTCCGCTACTGCTGACTTCGCCCACCCCGCCTTCTGGTTATAGTCCCTAATTCTTGGGACTTGAGCAAAATTTTTTCCTGGGCATCTTCTTGCCATCGATCTCATTCTAAGTCTCCTTCTCCTCCACCCTTTATTCAAGGCCATCTCTCCTCCTCCCTCTAACCAGTCATGAGTTCTTCTCACTCAAAACTAGATTCTGCTACCCCTCACCTCTCTTCTTAAATCTCTCTTTCCCTTAGGGCTCAAAGGTTTCATTAAACCCCACCATCTCATTTTTTATTATAATATGGCCTGACCTCAGTATACACTTGATAGCCAATCTCAATGGCCAGGAAACGGCACAATCGACCTCCAAATTCTTATGGATCTTGATAATTTCTGCCATCGCACGGACAAGTGGTCTGAAATCCCGTATGCCCAGTCCTTTTTGGTTCTTCACTGCTGTCCTTCTTTCTGCGCCTCCTGCCATACCCACCAAATCCTTCTTGCAAGGGCCAAGACAAACCCCACCCCTGAATCAGAGATTCGGGTCTCCTCACCTCTTGACTCTGACATCGACGCAGCTCCACTGATGCCTCCTCCCCCTGGACCCTCAACACCGTCCCCATCTGCACCACTTCTACCCCCTTGTCCCCATCCTCCACCCTGTGTTGTGGAGATAAGGGAACCTCCACACCCCCATTCCCGTCTTCTGCCTCTCCGCTCATCTCCTTCTGTCAATTGCAGTCCCTGTTCACCTTCTCTCCCGCTTCCCGCCACTTCTTCAGTTGATAACATTCTTGCTCCCCCTCTCGACTTCTCCCTTCCCCACCCGTGGCCACTCGCACCCATTCTTGCACAGATGGGATTTACCCTTTCAGGGAGGTCGCTGGGGACCAGAGAATTGTCCGTGTTCATGTCCCCTTATCTATGTCTGAGCACTCCCAGATAGAGAAGCGTTTTAGTTCCTTTTCTAATGACCCCACTGCACTTGTTAAGGAATTTAGGTATCTTACTGAGGCCTGTGATCTGACTTGGCATGATTTCTACATCATTTTCTCTTCTACTCTCACCCCTGATGAGCAGGAGAGGGCCTGGATAGCAGCCCAGGCTCACGATGATGTTCACCACACTCATGGCAATTATCCTGTGGGAGCAACAGCCGTCCCTGTGAGGAACCCCACTGGGATGACCAGCCTAATACTGAGATAAGTCCCCAGAGAGGGTAGCAAGAGATAGAATGATTGTCTGCCTTCTGGCAGGCCTGCAGAACACCTCCCACAAAGTAGTTAACTTTGACAAACTGAGAGAGATTACCCAGCACCCCTCCAAAAACCCAGCAGAGTTTCTTGGCCAGCTCACAGAAGCTTTCCTCCAATTTACTAAGCTAGACCCTGGCTCCCAGGAGGGCATGTTGGTTCTTAATTCTCACTTCATCTCCCAATCAGCCCCAGACATTAGAAAAAAGCTTAAGAGAATAGATGATAGCCCTCAAACTCCACAGAGAGATCTGCTGAATATGGTATTTAAAGTCTTTAATGGCTGAGAGTAACAGGAAAGGACTGAGAAGGTCTCCCATGATAGAAATACCAGCTTCTGGCAACAGCTCTGAGACCTTCCCAGAAGATGGGACATTGGACTCTGCCTAGGGCTTGCTTCCAATGTGGCAATACCTGCCACTGGGCAAAAAGCTGCCCTACACCTTGCCTGTAGCCAGGACCCTGCCCTAACTGTGGACAGACGAGACACTGGAAGGTCGACTGCCCCTCTTTGCCTCATAAAGATAGGTCACTCCCCCAAGATCCTCCTCCACAGGGCAATCTTGCAGATCTTCTGGGCCTGGCAGCCAAAGACTGATGCTGCCCTGGGACCTTGGCCCCCACCAAGTGAGAATCTCCACTGAGGAGCCCAGGGTAAGTATTCAGATAACAGGTAAGTCTGTCATTTTTATACTTGATATGGGGGCCAGTTTGTCTATACTTCCTGCTTACTCTGGTAAAACTTATCCTTCTCAGCTCTCTGTGATGGGTGTTGACAGCTGCCCCCACCAGCCCAAAGCTACAGGCTCCCTCTTCTGGGGTCACGTAATCTCTCACTCCTTTCTTGTTATGCCTAGTTGCCCCACCCCACTACTAGGCAGAGACATCATGAATAACCTCCATTTTCCCTTCTCCTGTCCTCCTACTCCTTCTGGGCTTTTCTCCCCTCCTATTAGCCTCTGAGAACTCTGGAAATAAAACTACAGCCTTACTGTCCTCACCCTACCCTCTCCCAGATTCCCTCATCCACCCTAAGGTCTGGGACACCCCTTTCCTCCTATGGCCTCTTACTACCCCCTCCATTAAAATTTCCCTCTAAAACCCTTCCTCTTGCCCATTGCCCACGATACCACATTTCTCTAAAACATAGGCAGGGTTTAAAACCCATCATACAGAATGTAGTTCCCTGTTTATTCCCCTAGGCCCTGCTCTCCTAAGTACTTGGGGCCATTCCTCAATGGAGGTGGTGTCTGTGGGTGACAAACTGTGATGCTCCTTGTTATCTCTATGTAGAAGACTGAAAGTAGAGCCCTATCACTCATCGTGTAAAAGTTAGCTCATAATGAACCTTAATGTACGATCTGAAACTTTAAAGTGGTTGAAGAACACATGGAAAAAGGCTACAGTGTCAGCACAGGTCATACTTTCCTAGATAGGGACATCAATAACTCAGGAAACAAAAGTTGACAAACTTGATCATACCAGATTAAAAACCTTTAGCAAAGCTAAGGAAGCCATCAAGAGAGAAGAAAACCTACAGAGAAGAAAATCTTTACCAGTTACTTATCTGGCAGGATTAATAACCAGACTATAAAGAATGTTTAAAAAAAAAAATCTATCAAGCTGGGCATGGTGGCGCATGCCTTTAATTCCAGCACTTGGGAGGCAGAGACAGGCCGATCTCTGTAAGTTCAAGGCTAGCCTGGTCCACATAGCAAGTGCAGGCTAGCTGGGGCTCCAGGGAGACCCTGTCTCAAAAAGACCAAAAACAAACAAACAAACAAACAAACAAACAAAACCCAAAAAACAAAAGAGGCTGGACCAAAGCATTCCCAGTTTTTAAATGACCACAGATGCCAACCCAGATTACGATACCCGGCCAAAAATCTCTATTATAGTCGAAAGGGAAAGAAAAATCTTCCATGGCATAAACAGGCTGAAGGAATTCATGTCCAAAAAACCAGCCCTTCAGAGAGTTCTGGAAGCAATACAAAGAGCTGAAGAAAGGAATGATGATACCCAAGGGGTTGAGAAAAGAAATTCAATGAAGGTATAACTGTGGGAAAGTACAGCTATATCAAGAATGTAACCAGAAATAAAAATGACAGGATTCAATACCCATCTTATATTAATAACTTTAAATATTAATGGACTGAACTCCCCAGTCAAAAGACATAGAATATGAAAATGGATTAAGAAATAAAACCCATC
>NW_008352721.1:28901-30211 GCF_000622305.1 Nannospalax galili | reverse complement strand
CAAGAAACTCATCTCATTTTCAAGGACAGACACTATCTCAAAGTGAAAGGATGGAAAAAATATACCAAGCAAATGGCACTAAGAAAAAAGTAGGCATAGCAATCCTAATATCTGACAAAATAGACTTTAAACTGAAACTAACCAGAAAAGACAAAGTGGGCTATTTCATTTTGATCAAAGGAACAATCAATCAAGAAGATATTACAATCATGAACATATATTCACCAAACTCTGGTTCACCCAACTTCATACTTCAATACTACAGGACTTTAAGATCCAGATTAATCCCAACACATTAATAGTAGGGGACTTCAATACCCCACTGTCTCCATTAGATAGGTCATCAGGGCAGAGAGTTAACAGAGAGACATCTGAATTAAACAATACCATACATCAACTGGACTTAACACTCATCTATCAAGTATTCCATGAAAGCACCAAAGAACATACTTTCTTCTCAGCACCCCATGGAACCTTCTCCAAAATAAACCATATACTGGGGTACAAAACAAACTTAACAAATACAAAAAGATTGAAATAATTCCATGCATTCTATCAGACAACAGTGCAATAAAGCTTACAATCAACACCAGAAAAAACCCTAATCACCACATGAACACGTGGAGATTAAACAACATACTCCTGAATGATAAATGGGTCAAAAGAGAAATTAGAAAAGAAATAAAAGTATTCCTGGAACTAAATGAAAAGGACAATACAACACAACAAAACCTCTGGGACATGCTGAAAGCTTTCCTTAGAGGGAAGTTTATAGCTCTGAGTGCCTACATCAAAAAATTGGAAAGAGCCAGGCCTGGTGACACACGCAAGGCCAGTCCAATAGAGGCAATTCCCCAATTGAGGCTCCCTCAACCCAGGTGTGTCAAGTTGACACTAAAGCTATCCAGCACACATGAGAACCACCAAAGCTAAACCAAGAAGAGATGAACAGCTTAAACAGACCCATATCACAAAAAGAAATTGAAACAGTAATACAAAACCTCCCAACTAAAAAAAGCCCAGGATCAGATGGACTTACAGCAGAATTCTATCAGACATTTAAAGAAGATCTGCATCCAATACTACTTAATTTATTCAGAAAAATAGAAATGGAGGGAAAACTTCCAAATTCCTTCTATGAAGCCAGAATCACTCTCATACCAAAGCCAGGTAAAGACACAACCAAAAAAGAAAATTATATACCTATATCCTTAATGAACATACATGCAAAAATTCTCAACAAGATATTTGCAAACCGCATACAGACACACATCAAAAGGATCATCCACCATGATCAAGCTGGCTTTATC
>NW_008352721.1:28348-28685 GCF_000622305.1 Nannospalax galili | reverse complement strand
ACATCATCCTAAATGGAGGAAGACTGGAAGCATTCCCATTAAAATCAGGAACCAGACAGGACTTTCCACTGTCTCCTCTCCTTTTCATTATAGTGCTTGAAACCCTTGCTAGAGCAATAAGATAAGAGAAGGAAATTAAAGGAGTAATAATTGAAAGAGATAAAATTATCCCTTTTTTTTGCAAATGATATATTATATCTAAGAGACGCCAAAAATTCCACCAGAAAAATCCTATAAATTATTAACATGTTGCATAAAGTGGCAGGTTACGAAATTAACCTACAAGTCTGTATCCTTTCTATATACCAATAGCAAGCAATCAGAAACACATAGCTCA
>NW_008352721.1:13406-27911 GCF_000622305.1 Nannospalax galili | reverse complement strand
ATGGAACAAAATTGAAGACCCAAATATGAGTAAATGCAATTTCAGCCACCTGATATTTGACAAAGGGGCCAAGAATATCCACTGGAGGAAAGACAGCATGGTCAGCAAATGCTGCTGGCAAAACTGGATCTCCACCTGCACAAGAATGAAACTAAACCCCTATCTTTCACCTTGCACCAAAGTCAATTCCAAATGGATCAAAGACCTCAATGTAAAGCCTGAAACTCTGAAACTGTTAGAAGAAAACATTGGGAAAAACCTACAAGATATAGGTGTAGGAAAGGATTTTCTAAACCAACATCAATTGCTCAAGAAACAAGAACAAGAATTAACAAATGGGACCTCATTAAACTAAAACAGGTTCTGTACATCAAAGGAGGCAACAGGGAAGTGAACAGAAAACCCACAGAATGGGAGAAAATCTTCACCAGAAACACGTCTGACAGAGGTCTAATATCCAGAATATATAATGAACTCATAAAACAGACTCAAGACAAGAAGTAACCCAATTAAAAGATGGGCTAAGGAGCTGAACAGAGAGTTCTCAAAAAAAGAAATAGTGATGGGTAAGAAAAAACAAATGGTTAAGAAACATCTTAAGAAGGGTTTAGCATTCTCAATAATTAGGGGAATGCAAATTAAAACCACTTTATCATTTTACATTACCTCAGTCAGAATGATTGAAATCAAGAGAACAAATAACACCAAGTGCTGGCAAGGATGTGAGGAAAGGGGAACACTCATTCACTGCTGTTGGGGTTGCAAACTGCTGCAACCACTGTGGAGACCACTTTAATTTTTTTAAATATTTTATTTATTATTTTTATGTGTATGTGTGTATTCCCTGCATGTAGATAAGTGCAACCATGTCGTGCAATGCCCGTGGAAGACAGAAGTTTTCACAATAGCTAAGAGATGGAAGCAACCTAAGTGTCCCTCAATTAACATGTGGATAATGAAAATGTGGTTCATTTATACGATGGGGTTTTACTCAACAGTAAAGAAAGATCAAACCATGAATTTGCAGGTAAATGGATGGAACTAGAAACTGTTATACTAAGTGAAGTAACACAGACTCAGAAAAAAATCGACATATGTTCTCCCTCATATGTGGCTCCTAGAACCAAATCCTGATAAATCAATATGTATCCAGACGTAACTACAGGAACCAGGATAATGGAAAGGAAACAGGGAGGTAAAGGAAAAGAAAGAACCTGAAAGGGAAGAACAGTAGAAAACAGGCGTTAATAAGGAAGATATGGGTAAAAATTGGGTTAGTTTAAGGGAGGGGGAGGGAAGGGTATACAAGGAACCTAGGGGATAAGGGGAAAGAAGGAGCTCAAGAGAGGTAGGACCATAGGAGAAGCGTATTACTAAGGGAGAAATGGGGAAAATGGGGGCACCTTAATTGGAGAAATCATGATGGAGGGGTGAGACAATGTGAGAGGTAAATAATAATGTTTTAACTTTGAAAACCAGAGAGAACCATATTCCTCCTACAACCTACTGACAAATTATACATAGCAGATCAAGAAATATATGTCTAGGCAAGGTTTATCTGAGAACAATTGGTCTTTGTCCAAGATATATCTACGTGACACACAGTAATTAAAAGTACCAGACTGGTGGAACTAAACTTCTTGGATTTTTAACAGACATAGTTTGAAGCCTATACTAATTTGGTAAGAGGGACATAAAGGACAGCTTTTGCTCCTCCCCTCCTAGGTTGACTAAGTTCCAGGGGGCTATGAGCATCTCTCAAAATGTCCTGTAACTGTGGTGAGTCACCTGTCCTCTTGATCAAGGTAGCCATGGAGACCCCACAAAATGGACTTGATCCAGTGCCCAGTTTACAAAGAGGAGGGTCAACACACTCTCAAAATGTCCTGTAATTGTGGTGGGTCACCTGTCCTCTTGATCAAGGACCTTTGACTTATCGTCACATAGATGGAACTGGTAAAAGAAAGGAGCCAGGGGCTCCTCCCAAGCCCATGTGACCCCTGAGAACAGATCCTCAAACAACCTTAAGAGTTAAAATAAATTGGTTTATCTGGGCCTACTGTATGGCCTTAAACATCCAAAAGGAAAGTATAACTAAAGATTAAAGCCACCAATATAATTTCTTAAGAGTCCATATGCATAGCTAAAGGCTACATCACAAACAACAATGCCAGATAGGAGATACCTTCTTTAGAGTTGTTGGCCAGGGTGGCCAAAAGGACTCCCAGATAGTAACCCAGCGTAGAACTGGGAAAATGAACAGCAGACCCCAATCTTATCTAAAGGAATATTGACCACTGATTGCAACTAGATGAACAGCTGACCTTCCTAAAACAAAGACCTCTAGATAGGCTAACTAGATTCACCAGATGGACAAGTAGTGGGGAATGGCTGGGGGTGCCGACAACACAGCAGACAGTAGCAGGGATATCAGAATATAAGGGCTCTAGTGCGGGGAGGGAGGCTATGGGAGGGTGCCATCTGGGAAGTGGGTGTATATTTGAATAAGATGATTTAGGATGTTCTGTGTGATATACACATACACAAAAAAAACAACATATTTTTTTAAATGTGTTATATTTGAGGAGGAAGCATGGAAATTTACATCATGTCAATTAGTAGAGGTAATAAATATTATTGAATCTACCCAATGACTTTATAGACATACACAGGTGCCAAGGATCCAAGTGCAACTGATTACGACTAGTAATAATCAGATACATACAGATTAGAGATGCATGCCTCAACATCTCAGTGTTAGTAGCAAAAACAATGAGCCTTTCTGCAAGGAACAATATATTCTAGAATGAAATGGAGATCTTTTTTAAAGGTTAAAAACTCAATATTATGTCTGACAGGGCTTATACTGAGTTCAATATGGTATAACTGTATTAATTCAAGTGTGAACCTAGAAACTTGAAGTGAGTATATAGATGAATAAGATGTTCCGTATGAGATACACACACACACACAAAAAATCAACAAATTTAAAAAAGACATGTTTGAAGAGGAAGCATAAAAATTTACTTCATGTTAAATAGTAGAGGTGACAAACATTACCAGTGAAATCTACCTGATGACTTTATATCCATACTCAGGTACTAAGGAGCCAAGTATAATCGACCATGATTAGTAATAATCAGATACATAGAGATTAAAGACACATGTGCAAACATGTAGGCGTTAGTAGCATTAAAAATGTAGGAAACAGAGTACCTTAAAATGAAATGGAGATCTTCTTTGAAGTGTAAAAACTCACTCAATTTTATGTCTTACAGGGTTTATACTGAGTTCAATATTGTATGACTGTATTAATTCAACTCTGAACCTAAAAATTATAGCCACCTTTGAAAGAGATGTATCCTTGCTCTGGAATGTGTTACTGAATATGTTAAAGCTGTAATGAAATGCTTCTTCTAATCATGTGGTTATTAAATTTTAAAAAAAAATTTTTTAAATAAAATAAACTTAAAAAAAAAAAAAAAAGTCATGCATTGGGCCAGGTGTGGTGGCCCACGCCTTTAATCCCAGCACTCATGAGGCAGAGGAAGGCTGAGTGTTCAAGGCCAGCCTGGTCTATATAATGAGTTTCAGGCTACCCAGGGCTACAGGGAGACCTTGTCTCAAAAAGACCAAAATAATAATAATGATAATAATAATAATAAATATAAATAAATAAATAAAGTAATGCACTGGACAAGCTAAGACACTTCATTCTTTTGTTGTTGTAGAAAGTGAATAACACAATGACATGTTGGCAGTGTTTCCCAATTAATATTGTGTGCCTTAAGGTCAGGCAAACGAATCTGTTCTCTGCATTTTATTTTCTAGTGCATTCATAGCACCATTGGCACAAGAAGACATCTTGTCCTGGGGCACTCGGTATGCTGTAATAAAGCAACAAGTTTGCATTTCATAAAAGCAAAATATATTGGTCTTAGTCCTAGAACCTGGAGAATTCAATGTCAGAAAGCCACCTGATTCAGTGGCTGGTGAAGGCTCAAATTTTAAAATTGCTGTCTCCCCACATGGTGGCAGAGATGAGCAAAGTCCCTGAAACCTTATTCACTAACTCACTGATGCTACTAATTAATGTGGCTACATCGTGACTAAATAGACATCAAAACACTATATTTTAATATTGTCACCCAGGAGGTTAAATGTAGTTTAACATATTGGTTGCTGGGAAGGCAAAGTGCTGCTTTTTTTTTTTTGCCGATTTTTTTATTGGGGTTTATATGGGTTGGGATGGTAACCTATGGTATGCCCCACCCCCAAATGTCCATTCTAGGCCTCCTGAAGTGTTTTCTGGAACTTTCTCTTTTTCTTTGTGCCACTCTTGTCAGCAGTGGCTTCAGGCCCACTGCTAGCTGCTCCTCCTTAGAAGAAAATTTCCTTTTTTTCTTGGGGACACTCATGCTTGTGGCCTCTTCCAGGGCCATTTCCTCCTTAAGTAAAGACTTCTTCCTTTTAGGACTAGGAAGGCTTGTGCTGGCTGTTGGGTCCAAGGTTCAGGAATGACTGGAGACCACCCACCAAAATTCGAAATTTAGAAGATTTTATTGAAAAGCACTGCAATTCTTGAATGACCAGTCAGGCACAGACTCCAGAAGCCAATGAACGGAGTCTGGCCCCAACCAACAATGGGGGGGGGGGGTATTGGGAACTCTTGAAAAAGCCTTTGCGAACTGGGCGACCTTTGAATTGATAGGATAACTCTGAATACCTTGTTGGTGGGGGGGGGGATATTTCATTGGTTATAGTCAATAGTCAGCTGCCTGGAATGCCTCAATTTTTCCTTTTACGGTAGGGTGCCTCCGGATGCCCTTTTATAGTCAGGAATTTCGGGTGGTTTCTGTTAGACTCAGATAAGCAAGGCATGTCCGGGCTTGCCTAATCTTAGCCCACAGTATGAGGCAAAGGAGACTTACAGTTTCTAGGAACAAAGACTTAAGACTGACAAGATGGAGGCTGCTAAAAATGGAGCCAGTGTGACCTGGGTCCTTCAGTTTAGCTGAGACAGTTCACTGGCAGCAGCGGTCTCTCCAGGACCACCAACCAGCTCTTCCTTGGCAAGAGCTTCTTTTTCTTTCATTTAAGGGAAGAAACAGGAGGCTGTTCTTCCATTCCATTTTCCTGAGGAGCTCCTGGGGCTTTGATTTTTTTCTTCTTTTTCGGGTTTTCATGTCTCCTCACATTCCTCTAGAGCCTTTCTTGTCTTACTAAATCCTCCCTTTACACTCTAATGAAGGGGTTACTTCATTGCAGTAGCATGTACATGGTGCAAATCCACCCTGATCAAGATTCTGACAGCCAGGAGCATATAACTGTCAAGTAAACGCACTTGCCAGCAAGCCTAATGATCTGAGTTCAATCCCTGGAACCCACAAGGAGGAAGCAGAAAAACAATTGCTGCAAGTTGTCCTCTGACCTCCGCACACATAGGGGAATCAAGGCCCTCTTCTGATCTCCACAGCCATTGCATGGCACTGGTATGTGTGTGTGTGTGTGTGTGTGTGTGTGTGTGTGTGTGTGTGTTCAGGCAAGCAATCACACATATGAAAAATAAGTGAATTAATGAAAACAAAAAATTTAAACTAAGAAAATAAAATAGCATACACAAGACATAAAAATAAGAAACAATATTTTATAGGGTAGTGTTCACATTCTTCTGCCATATTAATTGCAATTTCCATTGCAGAGAATGGAAGAATTCTGGGGGCTGTACCCCTGAATCAAACTAAGGTTCATCATCCTAATATTATACCTGTATTGAAACCTTCTACTCAAGAAAAAGTTTTATTTTTGTCCTAGTCTCTCCATGAAATAGAACTTTTCTAAATAATAGTCTCTTAATGAATGTTAAACAGAAATGAAATTTATTTTATTTCATATTTAAATGAATATTAAGCAGAAATGAAATTTTGTGCCTTATTTACATATTCATACACCACTAAAGCTTTATCTGAACAAGTGTCATTTTAAAAGAAATTGATAACACAGGAATCATAATCCTCATTAATCAATAATTTTCTCTTGATTTGCATCCTATACAAGTTTGACTCTCCTTCAAAAAGACCAATTCATTTTCAAAAAATTGTCAATAGAAACCTAAGTTAACAGCACCAATGCAGTTGGATGTTTCCATTTTTATATATTTTATATTTGTTTTAATAACACCTAATGCTTTATTAACATACTAATGGATTGACAGTGTTAGTGTCAAGAGTGCATACAGTGGGCCCAGGCATGTTCATCTGCTCTTCTCCCCTCCCTCCTTTCACACAAGCCCTGCCCTGTTGATATTCTAGATCATTATTCTAATTTCCACTCAGTGCTTTTGCTTTACGCCTAGGAAAGTCAACATGTTGTGCTTGTCTTTCTGTTTCTGGCTTATTTTAGTTAACATGAAGTCCTCGAGCTCCGTTCATGACAGAACTTCATTCTTCTCTGAGGGTGGATAACCGTGTACTGTGTGTGTCGACTGTCTTCTCTTCCCTCATTTCACTGTCGATGCACACTGCTTAGGCTGGTTCTATACTTCAGGAACTGTTTTCAGAAGAAAATGGGTGAATGGAGATATTTTTTAAATAAAATATTTCTTGGACTCCATCTTGGGACCACTGGTTCATAGGGTAGTTCGTTTTTTAGTTTTCAAGGAATTGCCATGCTAATTTCAGTAAGGCACCAAGTTCTGGTCCTACTCTGTGTAGGAATTCCAATTTCCTCCCATTCTTGCCAGCATTTATTATTTTAATTAGCATTCAAAACAGGATTCAAGCTGTCATTTTCAAATGAAACTTTTTTTAACCAAGAACATTTTGACATTCTTATGCAACACCTTTGACAATTATCTCTTGTGACTACTTGTCGATTTTCATTGCTAATTTAACTGGCTTTAAAAATCACCTAGGAGATTGTGAGGTGTACCTCTGGATGTGTCTGGGCATTTTCTTTTCTTTTCTTTTTTTTAGATATTTTATTTATTATTTTTATTTTATGTGTATAAGTGTATTGCCTGCATGTATGTTAGTGCACCCATGTTGTGCAATGCCACGGAGGTCAGAAGAGGGCTTCGGATTCCACTGGAACTGGAGTTTAGGACAGTTTGTAGCTGCCATGTGGGTGCTGGAAATCGAACCCAGGTCCTCTGCAAGAGCAATCAGTGCTCTTAACTGCTGAGCCATCTCTCCAGCCCCTTGTGTCTGGGCATTTTCAAAGAGGATAAATTGAGGAGAAAGGACCCACCACATGGGTAGCACCATTCCACAGGCTGAAGGCCACCAAAGTGGAAACAGGATCCAGGCACTCTCAGGCTGTCTGCTCAGTTCACAGCCCCTACCCCAGGTGGAAATCAGATCAGGCACTCTCAGGCCCGCTCCAAACAAAACTTTTTGTTCATTCTCTTTCCCCTGTCTTCTAACTCATCTTCCTCACACCATGTCCACCGTTCCACGCTTCCAAATAGCCTCCTTCCAATTCATGCCACTCATGTCCTATTGCACTCCCTGCCTCAAGACCTTATTTCCAGACATCACAGTCTCCTTTCTGGATTCACAAGCTGTATCTAGAGTCACCTCCACTTATACATGTACATATAAACACTAGAAACTAAGATCTGCATATAAGCGAAAACATGAGACTTCTCTCTTTCTGAATCTGAGTAACCTTGCTTAATAAAATACTTTTCACATACATCATTTTTCCTTTAAATTTCATTAGTTCATTTTTTATTTATAGCTCACAAACTGAACCCAAACAAGTCTTTGGAGGGGAGTTGTCACATGCATTGAACAATATTGTTTTATTTTTTAAATTTCATACATGAATACACTGTATTTCCATCTTTTCCAATTCTCTCTCACCACTTCAACTCCTCTGCTGTTCCCCCATCACCTCCCCTTGAATTTATATATATACAGAGAGAGAGAGAGAGAGAGAGAGAGAGAGAGAGAGAGAGAGAGACATCCCTTTGTGCCTGTGTTTAAGACTGACTGCTTAGGATTGGGCACTTAGCCCTGAGGAAAACTGGTTGTCCCTCTGTAACCATCCATTAACTGCTTATAGCACATTGTCTAGAGTTAAGGCCTTATAAAGCTTTCATATCCATGCATGTTGGCATGTAAACTGGTGTGATTTCTGCAGGTCTCATCTAGGCAGCACGTTGCTGAGAATTCATAGGACCAATATCCCTGTTCCATCTAGAAGAAATAATCACTCGGCAGTCTTCCCGGTTCTCAGCATCTGACAGTCTTTCTGCCCCTCTTCCACAATTTTCACTCAGTCTTAAGTTAATGGTTGTGTCACAGATGTATTACTTAGGGATGTACACCCTACATTCACTGATCCTCTGAATTTTGACCCATTGTGGATCAATATAATAACCCCATCAGCAGCAAAAATAAAAAGCTTCTAAGATAAGGGGTAGGAACTGAACTTATGTACAGGTATAAGGATAAGTATTTAGAAGCTAATTGAAACTATATTAATATACCAACATGGTAGTAGAAGGGTTTTCTCTGGGGTCTATGACCTCACCGGGTGTAGAGTCATGGCTGGGCATGAGTCCCGTCCAATCGAACAGATATTAGATTCGATTACTCAGCTTTATTCTCCCAAGACCAGAGTAAGAAGTTTGCACCACTGAGGCTATCTTGTCAGTTCAGTCATCTTTGTGGTACTCAGGCTTTACCTTTGGGTAGAGCTGTTTATAACTTTTCTCCCTTGGAAACTTGGGTGGCACCTCCTACACGGTGAGTGCTAGCCCTCAAGGACGAGGCTTCCAGGTCAGTTCCACCTTGACTGTCCAAGCCCTGTGACCGAAGAGTGCTGTTCAGTCATAGCATCTTGCTTCACATTTTGACAGGCAACCAAAAGCAGTGACAGTGAGCTGTATTGTTTTCAGGGTCTCCTGGACACTCTGACCTACAACTCAAAGTTGTCCCTTGCCGTTCACTGGGGATTTATAAAATAGTCTATGGCTCTCTGGGAAGCATTATCTCACCATATAAGATAAATACATTAAAACTGTGTGTGTGTGTGTGTGTGTGTGTGTGTGTGTGTGTGTGTGTTGTCTTTCTGGGTGTCTTTGTCTGTGTGTATGTCTGTGTCTGTGTATGCAGTATGTGTATTTTAAGTAAGCTTATAAAATAATTTTCTTCTGGCTCTGCAAACATCGTTGGTGTTATCCCTCCTCCTTCCTTCTGTTACTCCTCTCTTCCTCTCGTAAACACCCACACTTCCCACTTTCTTCCCTTCATCCCCTGCATCATATGATCACCCTCTCAAGAGCTGTTTTCTTCCCACGTTCTCCCTTAAGTTGCTTCTGTCAGTGTATTTGATCACAGCAACAGACATGAAGCTAGAACAGAGTATGTTGTACCACAGTGTGAAATACTGAGAGAAACATCTAATTCCGAAGTCAAGTCCACTGTTTCAGAGTAGTTGCTCTGTTCAGAGAACAGTGCTGGAAACTAGGAGTGTGAGAGGTGGTAGAGCAAACACTTCACCGTGATGTAAACGCAGCTTCAAGATGGTCAGAAGTAGATGCGTGTATACAGATGCCATGTGTTACCTTCTCTGCTGGAGATGAAATTTCCAATCTTCTGTTTTAAGGAGCCCCAAATGTTTTAAAGAAACCCAAAGTGTGTTACAGTAAGGAATGTTATTGACTATAAGAATAAATAATTGACTTCCGTGTAGATTTTTTTTCCTACCTATTCTGCTTTACTGCGTTAACTGGCAGAAAATGGAGTGGAAGCGAATAACTTGCCTGTAATGCATGCACATACCGGTCTCACTGGAAATTTCATTCCCTGGGCAGGGATAGCAATCAAAGCAGCAGGCAGGCCAGCCCTCTTGAGGAGTTTTCCCGAATCCAGGACCACAACTTGCACTGCACACAGAAAGGGGAAATAAGGGGAAATAAGATATGTATTGAGATTATATGAATTGAATCTAATCCTATAATCACTATGGCATTCTAAATATTATACCATTAGTAAACTTTCATTGTATAATCCTGCATGCAATTAATTGTATAAATGAAAAGTATACTATCCTAGATATTGTGTATGTTACTTACTTTCCTGTCGCTATCATAAAACACCATTAGCAAAAGTAATGTATACAAAAAGATTATTTTGGCTTTCTGTTTCAGAGGGAGAGTCTATAATGGGGCTGGGGGAAGGCAAGGCAGGAAAAGGTTGAAGCAGGAATCTGAAAGATCACGTTGTCAGCCACAGGTAGGGAGCAGAGAACAAACAAGAAGTCAGACTGCCCATGGTGACCTACTTCCTCCAGAAAGGCCCCACCTCCCAAAGGTTCCATGATCTCCCCAAACATAGCCACCAGCTGGAGACCAGGGGTTCCAATATCTGAGCCTATGGGGGCTATTTCTCACTCAAACAACCACATTGTGATAGGGATGCAAATTTAGAACCACATAGGTTAATAAATCTGTTTCTTTATCATCTATAATAAACATGTAAAGATCACAGTATAGAGGGGTACAGGAGGTGGAATATGTTTCAAACACATATTAAATTCTTGAATCAATAAAAATATTTTCAAAAAAGAAACATGAAGATGTATTAGAATACTTAATGAAATTATGTAACATTTTAGGTATGACAAAAAACATCTGCCGATTTATACTTTGAGAATGTTCTCAGAAGTAGAGACAAAAATTTATCTAACTGCCACTTAACGAGTGATTTACATGTGCTTGTTTCAGAATGACTTTGCTGCAAACCAATTTACATCTTAGAACACTTGTGAAAGGTAGTTGTGAAATACCATTCTGCCATCTATTCCTAATTCAGGAGGAAGCACAGACCTGCCCAAATGATAATGACTATTCATCTGTACTGCAAATTTTATGATTAACTTCAATCAACCTTTCTGATTCCTGTGCTCCATTCAATCATATCCTCAGAGATGATCAACTGTTGTTCATGTGGAAGATATGGGGGAAATGTTCCTACTTTCACTTTAACACCCAGACCTTGTGGAAAATTCCAGAAGTTCAGAATGTCATACTCAGCATCCAGTTTTCCTGATTGATTCATTACCACGGGGGTCTCCAGCAGGATTGATAAATTGGATGCTTTTCAGGAAGGGATGCAGCTAAAAGAGATGCATGATTTATGATGAGCATGTGCCCTGGTGTCGAGGGAAAAGTCCTTTAATTGGGAAATGACCCTCATTTTCTTAATACCGCCAACAAAATTAAACATTATTATAGGCACACATTGGAAGAAAAGAAATAAAAGCATGTGGGGAATTAATGTCACAAGTGTTCTAAGATATCAGTCAGCCTGAGGAGAAAATATTCTCTCTCACACACACATGAAAATAATCAGTTGACACAGTTGTCACATAAATCTCAATATCCATTTTCTTTATGATGGTCACCAAGCATCAATCATCAAAGCTTTCTAAACAACAATTAAATACTTATGGAATTTCATAAAATATTCTAAGTATCTTACACATTATAGTGCTCTGAACAATTAAGGACATTAAAGTTCTAGTTCCCAATTTAAGAATTTTACTTGTTCCCAATTTAAGAATTTCACAGAGGGGCTGGAGAGATAACTCAGCAGATAAAAGCACTAGCTGCTCTTGCAGAAGAAACAGGTTCAATTCCCAGCACTCACATGGCAGCTAACAACTGCCTGTAACTCCAGTTCAATGGGAAGCCAACGCCATTTTCTGACTTCTTTGGGCATCCCACAACAAGGGTGCCCTTACATACATGCAGGCAATACACTCATATACATAATATAAAAAAAATTTTTTAAATAATCTTTTGGAAATAAGATGGGAAGTCCTACTGAGGAATAGGTTGGCAGGATTTTTATCTCAACTCAGATGTGTTTATTTCCATGTAACTGACTTGATATATTTGACTGATGCCCAAGTCTAGATTTCCCTATTGAATAGCAAAATCCTATAGAGAATCCCGTATCTGAGAAAAACAAGCTTAAAGCATAGGTTGGATCACCTATGGAAGTGTTTAACAAAGTCACCCTGGTTGCACATTACACACCACACAAAGGAAGACTTATTACCTCCCAGGAGGAAAACTGTCTTTTCACAGTTTTCATTTGTTGCGTATCAGCTTGTTTAAAAAGCATCTCATGGAGGCTGTGAGCCACAGCATACATGGCATTGTACACATGGTAACTCCCATCACTCATGTCCACATCAAAGCGATGCCAAGGTAACCATGCCAAGGAACCTCTGGATGAACAATTCCTTAATGTTGTATAGGAAGCCTCTGAAAATGTGCAATTAAAATACATCTTCCACAGTTTTGAAAGGAAAATATCTTCTGGGTATTTGGAAGGGTTTACCACCTTGACAAAATTTTTGAACTCAGAAATATCAGTACAGTGTTGTGAAAAGATGAGAGTCCCATGGACTGAGTCCAGGACCAAATGTCTCATACTAGAAACAGAATCCCACTGTGAGGTGGTGACCCAGACCCTCCATGGTCTACATATTCCCATCTTCTGAACATCACACCTAGAGAAGACTCAGTGTCACCAAAATAGTAACTACAGTTGCCAATTTTATCATGCTTTGGCTTTTATACAAATCAAATTCAACCACATTGAACATATGGTTGACTGGGATCCTATTCATAAAGGCTAGACAAATTCTTCTCCTTTCCATCCCTAGTCTCAAGTTTGAGAGAAATTGAACACCTTTCTCGTCTTCTGAGATGACCAGACCCACCCAGGTCCAGTTGAAATGAACCATCAAGGAAATCATGCAAGGACTAGAGATGTGTCTTTGGGAGCCAACTGATGTGCTACTCCCATGTGCTACTTTACTTAGTAAATGCCTAGCCACAGCTGACAGAAGTAGAACTAACAACAAAGAACACAGGAAACCAGAAATAGTTATCTGATGGGATCCCTCACCACAACTGTCCTGTTTACTAAATTCTGTTGTAAGAATGCTATCAGAAAAATCTGCCTTTGTAGTCATCTTTTTTTAATTTTATTTTTATTTTATATGTATGAGCATTGGTTTCCTGTGTGTATGTAAGTGCACTCATATTATGCACTGCCCACGGCAGCCAGAAGAGGGTGTCAGATTCTCTGGAACTGGAGTTACAGATGGTTGTTAGCTGCAATGTAGGTGCTAGGAACTGCTTTTAACCACTGAGCCATCTCTCTAGCCCCTTTAGTCAACTTTTAACTGCTTAACCACAAAAATAATTTCCTGAGATTGTTTTACAGTGATCTTATAACATATAACTAAGTTGTAAATTAAGGGAAATTAGAGTTTAAACCCGACAATAAAATTGTTGCTAAAAGAGGACATGTAAAACTCTATAAAACCTGCAAACTAATCTGGCCAGAGCTTCAGAGCATTAGCTCATCTGGAACCCATGATGATAACAATAAAGAGATGAGCTCTCCAACTCCCTGGCTAAAGTGCTTGATTTCTCAGCTGCCTGATTTTCTATAACAAGAACTTAACCCTCTTATGGCCTAGTTTATAATAAGGATTACTTCCATGCTTGTGGTTTTGAAGAATCGCGCTCAACACACAGGGACAAAACCAAGTTTCGGGATGCAAAAGCAAGAGGAATTTATTCATACACAGGCGCCTGCGGACGCAGAGTCCCGCTCGAGTCAGGACTTGCGTGCCGGGCTTAGTTTGGGGGGGCTTTTTATAGAGCAGAAGCAAGGTACAGAAGCAGATGCATGGTTACAAGATTATTATTAGTGCATTTCAATGGGTACAAGGTATGAGGAAACAGTATTGCCAAATTCAGAGGGGGCTATGGGTGAAACTGATTGTTATCGTTAACTTCCCAGTAGGCTGTTATTGCTAACTTCCCGGTAGGGGCCTCAGGGTGGTGGCAGGTGGTCCGACTGCAAACGTCCTATCTTCCACTGCTAGTTTCACAAGACCTGGGTTAGAATCTTGGCTTATCGAATGGCTGATTACAGTTCTTTTTCTAAAATGGCCTTCCTGCTGTCAGTCGGGTCCTTCAACAGTAAGCATAAGAACATTAGAACCAAACATGGCAAGGACGTTGAGATTACCAGAATCATTTAAAACAACACTACAATCAACATGCAAAGGGCTTGAGGCAAGATGCTTGAGCAGACAGTCATGTGACCAGAGTGGTGGGAAATCCTGAACCTAGGAAACTGCACAAGCAGGGCCTTCAATGGCTCCCTCAGTAGATGGGTCACAGCTGAGCAAAGGGTCTGTGAGCTTCAGGATGTCTTAGTAGAAACCTCTCAAACTAAAAAATAAAAGAGCAAATAGAACAAAACAGAAAAACAGAACAGGAGATCCAAGAACTGTGGGCAAAAGGAAAAGGATTCCATGATGGGATTATCACAAGGAAAGAAAAAAAGAGGAAAAAGAAATATAGTAATTACTGAGAATTTCCACAAATGAATGTCAGAGACCAAATAACAGATCCAGGGAGCTCACAGTGTCCACATTTAAAAAAAAAAAATCAAAAAGCTA
>NW_008352721.1:2397-7811 GCF_000622305.1 Nannospalax galili | reverse complement strand
CCTCCTTTATAGTCCTCCAGCCCCTGCTAATCATGTTAGTCTCCCTTGGTGACAACCATGTATCTTTAATGCCTTCAACCAGCCACCCCATTAAGGCCTGCTCCCCCCTGCATTGGCCTAGGTTGAACAGCCTATATCGCAAGGATGCATGGGTGGTTATATAACTCAGCTGTGAAACTTCTGAAGGACTTAGACTGACATCATTTGCTCCCATTGAAGAATCGCGCTCAACACACAGGGACAAAACCAAGTTTCGGGATGCAAAAGCAAGAGGAATTTATTCATACACAGGCGCCTGCGGACGCAGAGTCCCGCTCGGGTCAGGACTTGCGTGCCGGGCTTAGTTTGGGGGGGCTTTTTATAGAGCAGAAGCAAGGTACAGAAGCAGATGCATGGTTACAAGATTATTATTAGTGCATTTCAATGGGTACAAGGTATGAGGAAACAGTATTGCCAAATTCAGAGGGGGCTATGGGTGAAACTGATTGTTATCGTTAACTTCCCAGTAGGGGCTGTTATCACTAACTTCCCGGTAGGGGCCTCAGGGTGGTGGCAGGTGGTCCGACTGCAAACGTCCTATCTTCCACTGCTAGTTTCACAAGACCTGGGTTAGAATCTTGGCTTATCGAATGGCTGATTACAGTTCTTTTTCTAAAATGGCCTTCCTGCTGTCAGTCGGGTCCTTCAGTTTATGATTTTTACCTTATCAGCCTGTAATCCCATCAAAGCACTGCAGTAACCACCCCATAATTTCATTTACTAAAAAAGAGAAGAAGGCCAGGTGTGGTGGAACACACCTCTAATCCCAGTAGTCAGGAACCAAAGGCAGTCCAACCTCTGCGAGTGCCAGGAGAGCCTTGTCTATAGCAAGTTTGAGGTCAGCCAGGGCTACATAGTGAGATCCAGCCTCAAAAAGAACCCCCAAAAAAATGGGACTGGGAAGGTGGCTCAGCAGTTAAGCACACTGGCTGCTCTTGCAGAGGACCCAGGTTTGATTCCCGGCACCCACCTGATGGCTAACAACTGTCGTTCTCCAGTTCTGTGGGGTCCCACACCTTCTTCTGCCCTCCATGGCCAACATGGCTGCACCTTACCTACATGCAGACAATACACTCATACACATAAAATAATAAATATTTTAAAACCCGAAAAGAATAAAGATAGGAAAAAAAAATAAGAGAAAGGATCCTTAGAAGCCCTTTGAACAATTTAAGTTCAAAAGCCAGCAAAATTATCTACACAGCTGGTGTTAAAATGTAAATGCAGCTGTTGAGACGCTCATGCCCACACTTGCCTTTGTACTCTAAAACTCTCTCCTCTGTCTCTGTCTCTGTCTCTCTCTGTCTCTCTCTCTCTCTGTGTGTGTGTGTGTGTGTGTGTGTGTGTGTGTGTGTGTGTATCTGTGTCTGTGTCTGTGTTGGGGTATGCCACATACATTCAGGTGTCTGAGGGAAGCCAGATTTCATAAGATCCCCTGGACTGCATTTACAGGTAGTTGTGATCTGTGATTAGCAGTGTGTGAGCTGGGAACTGAACTCGATCCTCTGAAAGAGTAGCAGTCACTCCTAAACACTCAGCCATCTCCTCTCTTAATGCCAATGCTTAAATCTATGGTATAATGTAAAAGTCTCTTCTTAAGCCAGGCATGGTGGTGCATGCCTTTAGTCCCAGCACTCAGGAAACAGAGATCAGTCCAGTCTACTTAGCAAGTTCTGCACCAGTTGGGGATACAGGGTGTCCTAGTTTGTTTCTCCATTGCTGTGACAAAACACTGCAACCACTACCAACTTGGGGAGGAAAGGGTTTATTTGTCTTACATCTCCCAGGTCACAGTTTATCAGGGAGCCCAAGGAAGGAACTCATGGTAGGAACCTGGAGGCGGGAGCTGGAGCACAGGCCATGGAGGAATGCTGCTTACTGCTTTGCTCCCCTGGCCCCTGCTCAGCCTGCTTTCTTACACAACATAGGACCACCTGCGGAGGAGTGACACCACCCACAGTGGGCTGGGCCCTTCCACATCACTCAACAATCAAGAAGATGCCCCTCAGACATGGCCACAGGCCAGTCCAATGTGGGAAATTCCCCAATTGAGGCTCCCTCAACCCGGGTGAGTCAAGTTGACACTAAAGCTATCCAGCACACAGGGAAGCCTTGTCTTTTTAAAAAATTATCCCTTCACAAACTTCAGTCTTGCTTCATAATGACTCCACCTAAATTTCTTTTCTGCTGGAAAATTAAAACCTCCTACTTCCCCTTTCTCCATTTGGGGCCCTGGGTCTGGAATTTCCTGCGTCCACCAGTGACTTCATTTCCAGGAAGCAGCAGCAGAAAAAGGCCACAGAGTACAGGAATTAGAAGGAAAGCCAGAAACAAATTCGGTTTCATTAGTGCTGAGCCTCACCGAAAGAGAAAGCCTATCTGGGAAGGGGTGGAATGTCATTTTGTCGCCACTCAGCCGGCAGGGAATCCCTAGGACTCTGCTCTGAGCTAATCCTGACAGCAGAGGCCTCGCCTCTCTGTCCAGCTGCAGCGTTCTGGGGTGGGCTGAGAGAGTGGAGCGCGGCAGATGGGAGCCTTCGCCACCCTCGGGGACCAGACTGCAGCTGTGACTCCAGCTGCCCGGAGCAGAGCCCTGGGATCCCAGCGCCCCGGCCAGGCCAGAGGGGGAGGCCTTCTTTCTAGGGCCACATCATCTCTGCTCTGTTTTCTAAGCTGAGCGACCCCGGAGCAAAGCAAACTTGGTGGCCCTGTGACTGGGGAGCCCAGGAGTCCCCGTGAGGCCGCCTGAGCCCGGGGCACAGAGTGCAAAGGGCAGGGCTGCCAGAGGGGCCTCGGTCCGTCTGCCCCTGGGCAGTGGGGACTCGGGTGTCTTCTCCCACGAGGCTCTGAGCAGCCAGCATCTAAAACCCAACCACCCAACCGTTTGTGCCCATCCCAGTGCTTGTTAGGACCACAAGTCCCAAAATTCCACTCAATGCCTGCTTGACGAACTCATTAGAAAGGGAAATCCGCATGCACACAGTTGGGTCGATTACCTGAAGCCCAGCGCACCAGAGCACGGAAATTCTTTAGACACAAGTCCAGAAGAAACTCACCTTTCCCCTAGGTCACATGTGTGGCCAATAAAGTCAACCCCCTCCCTTGGCTTCTCGTTATTTCTTCCAGATGTCCCTGCGGTCAGGCTGTTCTTGCCTGTGCACCCCCTTCCCCTACCCATGCCTAACTTCTGATAAAATGCCTTGCTGTATAGCAAGCAGTTTGCGGCCTCAGAGTGTAGGACCCTGAGACCCTCTTCATTCACCTGCTACCCCCCAATCCCTCCAGACCCCCACTAATTGCTCTTTTAGCTTCTGTAAAATGCTTGGCTGCTGCTTTAGACATGCCTAGACATGCCCTGGCATGTCCTGACCCCCGCCTGCTATCCCCCCAACTTCTAGGAAACTATAGATTAAGCAAGCCCCGGGATGAAAACTGCCCTATAAGGTAAAAACGGAGACTCCTGGCCCCACAGACAACAATCAGCACATTCCACAGCCCTGAGAATAGCACCTACCAATAAGAAACTTCCAGGGCTACATCTTATACATCCAATCGGTTTAAAATTATGTTGGTGCGGACAGGCTCCTTGAATCAACCAAAGTGTATCTTTGGTATCCCCCTCCTCTCTTTGTCTAAAACCTATAAAAGGCTCCACTCTCCCTTACTCTGGGCTCTCAGAACGGATCCGTTGAGTTGGTGAGGTCTGAGAGCCCGAGCTTAAGCCCGAATAAACCATAAACCTTTGCTTTTACATTTTGGTGTGTTGGGTCCTCGGTGGTCTTTTTGGGGTCCAGTGGATGAGGTACAACAAGAGGCAGCCCGGAAGTTTGTCTCCAATAAACATGTCTTTTTCTTACATGGAGTGGTTCCTTTTGTGGTTTCAGACACACACACACACACACACACACACACACGCACGCACTCACGCACGCGCGCGCGCACACACACACACACACACACACGCACGTGTTTGGGGGCCACGGCAGAAGGAGGGGGACTTGTGGCCCTCTGATGTCATTGTTTTGTTATGGAGTTTGTGATCACTGGGAAAAGACCACTAAGACTCAGAAAGTTCCAAATCAGTCAAATCTATTTCAGCTAGTCAGCCATTGCACTCTCTGAGCCAATTTAGAGAATGCAGCACTAACTGGGAGGGGATGGAAATTTTTTGTTATTTTGTCTTTTTTTTTTTGTCCCAGAGCTGAGGCCCGAACCCAGGGCCTTACACTTGCTAGGCAAGTGCTCTACCACTGAGCTAAATCCCCAACCCCAGGGATGGGAACTTTTTCCCCCATCTTTTTGAGACAGGGTCTCCCTGTAGCCCCAGCTGGCCTGGAACTCACTATGTAGACCAGGCTGGCCTTAAACTCACAGAGATCCACCTGCCTCTGCCTCCCGAGTGCTGGGATTAAAGGCATGCACCACCATGCCAGGCTGGGATGGGAACTTTTAAAGGTAACTGTTCAGATCCTGACCGGATGGTACTCAAAGACAAGCTGTCACATGTTTGTTCCTGTAGGTGGGCATGTTAAGGAGTTCAGGACCACCAGGAAAGACTACTGTTAAGGTTCAAGAATCAAGAATAATTCCTACAGATACCCAAAAAAGAGTATACTAAAAGTTTATTCAAGAATTTAAAGTAAAAAAAAAAAAGACAACAACCAAATGGCGGCTAGCTGGGCACAGACTACACGAGCCAAAGATGGAGTCTGGCCCTGAACAATAGCAGGCAGGAGCTTTTATTGGGGAGCTCCACAGAAACCCACAGCACACCAAGCATCTTTTTAAAATAATTGGATGCCCCCATATCCTGTGTACAGGGAAAGTCTTGATTGGTGGGGGCTGTCTTCAGGGCATTGGAATGTGGTGACTGATACTTTTTAGAGCCAGAAGTTTTTGTTCATATGTTATAAGGCTTTTACATGTACAATATGCCTGAGCTTGTCTGGGCTTGTCTAAAGAAGCTAGCCAAAATGGAGTCAGAGCATTCTGGCTCTTCATTCCCCCTTAGAGTTATGGCAAGGCTGAAATCTTTAGGCCAAGCAAGTTACAGCAGTGGAAAGAAGCGGTTAGATGGCGCATTTAGGGTGGTGGAACCATTTCTATATTGTCGTAGGCTCGGGGTCTCGATTTAAATGTGTATATTGTAAACACAGTACCATCAGTTGGACTGTCTGTATCCGTTCTCAGATGAATTTGAGCAAGGCATTAAGAATACAGGGGCCACAGGTGACTGCTAATAGGAGTAAGAGGAGAGGTCCGACTATTGCTGAGATCAAAGTTGTTAACCATGGGGACCAGTCAAATAGGGGTTCGTACCAATTTTGTTGATTTAGTCATTCGTTTTCTCTTTCCTTAAGTCTTTTACGGACCTC
>NW_008352721.1:0-2100 GCF_000622305.1 Nannospalax galili | reverse complement strand
AAATCCCTGGTCTGGTTTAGAATGGATGAGTGGAGGCATGTAGTTAAGCCAGAGGTACAGGCCCACCAAGTGGAGTTGGGGGGCACCATGTATGGGTTAGGTGCAGTAGCCTCTCTCTCTTGAACAGAGTTACATAGATGTTGGTAAGAAGGGGGGACAATTTTATGTGAGGGAGTCATACATAGCCCTTTTCCATACACTTGGGTAAGCGTAAGCCCCCTTCTCCCTGTAGGCGGGGGAATTCTACAGGCAGTGGGGTCAGAAGTGACAACATAATTTCCTGGGAGAACTAACCCATCATAAAAGGGAGGGCTCAGGTCCATGCAAAACCAGCAACGGATAGTGAGGTTAGGGGAGGTATTATTTAAAGCAATAAAGGTGGCATTTAGGAGGTTCATAAGCCCAGGGGATGGCTGCAAGGGCTCTTGGACCAGTTGGATCTCTGGGGGTATGGATCTAGGTGTGGGAAAAGTATCAGTTTTATCCAGTTGGACAATTTGGCTAGGAGATGGCCTCTCAACAGATTTAAAAATAGTTAAGGCCAGTGTTGGTCATCCTGTAGGCTGTAACACTGTCCAAGCCAGCCCCATCTGGGTCCCCAAGACTGGACCCACCTGAAGACAGACTGAAAAAGTATTCCTGGATCAGTCCCTGTGGTGTATAACCTGAGGCCCCAAGTTCGCCCATCAATCCATTTTTGTAGGTTTTTAAGTTCCTTTCCTTTAGGGGTGAAGCTCAAGGAGATGGGGTTACATCCAGAGGAGGAACAGGGTCCCTCGAATTGCCTTGATCTGGGGTTTCACCAAAGAGTTTGGCCTGGGACCGCAGTTACCTGGATCAAGTCGGTAGTGACTGGAGCAGCCCAATTAATATATCCAGTAGATACACAGCTCCATGAAGCACAGAAATAGTCCCCTGGCCCCCCACAGGTACTTCTTCAGTTACCATTGTCACCCGGGCAAACATAGAAGCAGTGCTCCTTCATCCTCTTTCAGCCAAGGGGAGACTGGCAAGCATAATTTACAGTGCTTGATGGGGTGTACGTTTCCCAAGCTCCTTCAAGCAGGTCATAGAGGTCGAATGTAATCTTGGGGAACCAGGCTCCTGGAGGTCCCAGGTGGGAGGAGATGTTCACTATCTTTCCAGTGGATGTGCTACTAACTACCCAGGTGAGGTTTTGGAGTCCATGGGGGGAGTTAGCTAGGGCAGGCTCTATAAAAAAATAAAAATAAAAAGTAACAAGGGTTATGGTGTGGCAGAGATTCTTAGCTTGAGAGGATTGTCTTTTACCCATGTGACCGTCCATCTCTTGTCGACTTGGTCTGACCAATCCTCTGATGAAGGCTTTAGATGCGAGTGATGTATCCAGGTCCAGAGACCGGCCACCTTAACCGCAGTGGGGGTGGTGAGGATCACGATGTATGGCCCCTTCCATCAAAGTCCAAGAGGCTCCTTGTGGTGCCATCTCACCCAAACAAGGTCTCCTGGCTTGAATCCATGCAGTTGAGCTGGTGGCAGTTCATAGATGTGCCTCAGCAAGGGAAAAACATTGTCTTGTGCAATCTGTAAGGCCTGTAGGGATTTAAGAAATCGGGATTCAGACAAGTCAATTAGCACATCCGAAGGCAGCTTAGGAAGCAAAGGGGGTAGTCTGACCCTGTATAGGGCAAAATGTAGGAGGCCTGTCCAGTCATCGCCAGTTTCTAGGGTTAATTTGGTTAAGGTCTCTTTAAGGGTCCAATTCATTCTACTTGCCCTGAGCTTTGGGGGGTGGTATGTGCAATGTAACTTCCAATTAGTCCCCAGTGTTTTAATTAACTCTTAAGGTACCTTAGAGATTAAGGCTGGTCCATTGTCTGACCCGATCACAGAGGGGAATCCATACCTTGGTATTAGTTCATTGATGGTCTTCTTAACCACCATTGAAGTGGTTTCCCCCTTTGTGGGAAATGCTTTGACCCATCCTGAAAATGTAGCTACAAAAGCTAGGAGATATTTATAGCCATACCTGCCAGGCTTTACCTCAATGAAGCCCACCTCCCAATGGACTCCAGGTGCAGTGTCCCTCTCCCTTCTGGCTGGGGGCATGACTTTTCCTCT
>NW_008352720.1:114760-119665 GCF_000622305.1 Nannospalax galili | reverse complement strand
GATATATAAAGGATGAGACAAAAATAATATACACATAACCTTAAAATTTCTGTGGTCATAGTTAAGGAACAAACTACATATCTAGTCAAGGTTTATCTGAGAATATTTGGTGTCTTAACCCAAGCCTTATCTACAAAGCACATGATAATTAAAAGTACCAGACTGGTGGATCTAACCTTACTGGATATTTAACAGCCATAGTTTGAGGCTTATACTAATATGATCAGAGGGACTTAAAGGACAGTTTTTGCCCCTTGTCTTCCAAGGTCGACTAAGTTCCAGGGGACTATAGAACATCTCTCAAAATATCCTTTAACTATAATGAGTCACCTGTCCTCTTGTTCAGGGAGGACATGGAGACCCCACGAGATGAACTTGAACCAGTATCCAATCTACAAAGAGGAGGGTCAACTCAGAGGAAACACCTCATTCATGCTTCCAAGTGAAGCCAGACATGGTTGAACAGGACCTCTGATTTATCGTCACGTGGATGGAACTGGTATAAGAAAGGAGCCAGGAGCTCCTCCCAAGCCCATGTGACCCCCTCCTTTGACTTATCGTCACGTAAATGGAACTGGTAAAAGAAAGGAGTCAGGAGCTTCTCCCAAGCCCATGTGACCCCTGAGGAACGGATCCTCAAATGACCTTAAGTATAAAAATAAATTGATTCATTTTGGCCAACTGTATGGTCTTAAACACCCAAAAGGAAAGTATAACCAAAGAGCAAAGTCATCAGTATACTTCTTTAAGAGTTCAAGGGATTACACTTCCCACACGTCTAAATAAAAAGTTATTTAGACAATTATTTTTCATTGATAATTTTGTTCCTAACCAGAAAGTACTGCTCAGATGTAAGACTTCAAATCTTGGTCTACAATACTGTAGTGCCCACCTGTAGCTAAGGGACACAACCAGCTATTGTTCTAAAATGATGGATACATTTGTTTTCTCCCCCTTTTAGAAGCCTTTGAGAAGGAACTAACACTGATTCTAACCACTCCAACAGCTATCAAAATAACTGAAAACAAATCCTGAATCCATCACTCTAGAGTCTAGCCTTGAAAGACAAAAAGAAAAACAAGGAAGAACCCAATAGAGGGATGCTTTTGGAAGCTCTTGTCAAGAAATTTCAATGGACTCTCGTATGAACATTTGAAAATTGCCATATTCTGACTTTTTTCTAGGTCCCTGTCTAGAACTTGTAATGCTAATTACTGTCACCTTTATTTCTCCCTCACATTTCCTATTCATGATTTAAGGACTTTCTTTTCCCCTTAGAAATAAGAGTTATGCAATTTGGGAGTCTTTTAGATAGGCCCACTGAAGGGGTACTCCAATTGCCTCACCCTGTGTCCCTGTTCAGCATGGAAGAAGCCAGAGCAGACTGTGTCCCCATTCACTATTGGCAATTTGGGTAACCCCTTCAGGGGATGGTGTGATAAGAATAGGAGGTAGGAATTGGCTAGGCAGTTAAGGTAAAAAGACTTCAAAGAAAAGTAGCCAGTTTCTAGGCTAAAAGTCAAAATGTTCTTGAGCCTATTAGCAACATACTCTGTTCCGAGACCAAAAATGTCAAAAGTATTTGGGAGCTTGTATCTAATCTTTAAAAGATTTTAGGGTTACCTCTTCAGAGGGGAGAGTGTTGTTGAGGGGGGAAGTGGGCATGGATTTGACCAAAACACCTTATATGCATATGTGAAATTCTCAATAAAGTTTTTTTTTAAAAAGTTAAAAAAAAAAACGCCAGGCGTGGTGGCGCATGCCTTTAATCCCAGTGCTTGGGAGGCAGAGGCAGGAGAATGTCTGTGAGTTCAAGGCCAGTCTGGTCTATATAGTGAGTTCCAGGACAGCTGGGGCTACAGGGAGACCCTGTCTCAAAAAGACCTGGAGAAAAAGAAAAAAACCTCATTCATAAAAGAATTTAAGAATGGACCCAAATGGAAGCTTTAAAAATTTTGTTATAATCAAATTCTCAAGGCAGGCAGGCTGGTAATCTTGGCAGCTGCCTTGAGAAGGTGAATAGTTGGGAGGCGGAAAGAAAGCCATGAAGCCATGCACGTTTAGAGCCTGCATGGAGGTCAGACACGTGGCTGATTGGCAGACACCCGGCTGAGAGAAGGAAGCTTTAGAGAAAAAGTAAAGAAACACAAGATGCTAGGGGCAGCCAAAAGCCTTAAATAAAGCATGTGTAGTAAGAAAGCCATGAAGAAGAAAAGGAGAAATTACTCTTTCCTGAAGAATTCAGGAAAGCGGACAGACATATAGAGAGCTACATGACTGTGGCTCATCTGGAATTTCTTCTGAGTTCTGCACTAGTTCCAGACAGGAAATATTCACTAACTATTCATTAACACACCAGATGTTCTGCTCATTTATTTAGCGTAACTTTAGGTGGACCTGCCTCCCTAGGAGTGGTTCTATTGAAAAAATAAATAAAAGTCAGGAGCCATGAAGTCTCTCAGGCAGGTCGTGTACCGGTCAAGAATTCCAACTTACTGATAAGTAAGTTTTATGGCCGAGACATCTGGCTTACTGATAAGTAAGTTTCATGGCCGAGACATCTCCAACTCACTGATAAATAAGTTTTATGGTTGAGACATCTGGCTTAGTGATAAGTAAGCTCGCCGCTCTCCCTGTAGCATTTTGTAATAGTTTAAACTAACCAATAACCGCGTTTCTGCTTCTGTATCCCGCTTCTGCTCTATAAAGGTGCCAAACCCCAGCCTGTAGGTGCGCAAGAAGGAAACCAATATCAGTATTGGCCCTTCTCTGCCTCAGATCTATATAACTGGAAGACCCATAACCCTTCTTTCTCTCAGGACCCGCAGGCCCTAACGGCCCTCATAGAATCCATCCTTCTCACCCACCAGCCCACGTGGGATGATTGCCAACAGCTATTACAGGTCCTCCTAACTACGGAGGAAAAGCAGAGGGTCATCCTGGAAGCCCGGAAGCACGTCCCGGGGGCAGATGGGAGGCCGACCCAGCTGCCGAATGAGATTGAGGCTGCCTTCCCTCTCACTAGGCCTGCTTGGGACTTCAATACAGCTGAAGGTAGGGGACACCTACGTCTTTATCGCCAGGTGCTTGTAGCGGGCCTCCAAGGGGCAGGAAGGCGCCCCACCAATTTGGCTAAGGTAAGATCAGTAATGCAGGGAACTGACGAGCCGCCCACTGTGTTCCTAGAAAGACTTAAAGAGGCATATCGGAGGTACACCCCCTTTGACCCCGATAGCCCCGATCAAGAAGTGAGTGTCTCGATGTCTTTCATATGGCAGTCAGCTCCTGATATTAGGAGTAAGCTCCAGAGAATGGAAAATCTACAGGGGCAAGGTCTTAGAGACCTCTTAAGAGAGGCAGAGAGGATTTTTAACAAAAGAGAAACTCCAGAAGAAAAAGAGGAGAGACAGAAAAGAGAGGCAGAGGATAGAGAGACAATGAGAGACCGAAGGCGGAATAAGGAATTGAGTAGAATCCTGGCCACAGTAGTGAGAAAGGAAGGTAATGGCAGAGTAGAAAGGAAGGGAGACAATTGGCTTGTCCAACTAGAAAAAGACCAGTGCGCCTACTGCAAAGAAAAAGGACACTGGGCAAAGGACTGCACCAAAAGAAAGAGAAACCAAAAAGGAGGAAAAGCCGAGGTCCTCCAGCTCGATTAGGGAGGTCGGGGCCAGGAACCCCCACCTGAGCCCAGGGTAACTCTTCATGTTGGGGGACAGCCAGTCACCTTCATAGTAGATACTGGGGCGCAACATTCCGTCCTTACCCAGACGACTGGCCCGCTTAGTAAGAAAACAATATGGGTAGAAGGAGCCACTGGAGCCAAACGTTACCACTGGACTATAAGCCGGGAGGTTCAGCTTGCTTCAGGGACGGTGACTCATACCTTCCTGCATGTACCAGACTGTCCCTACCCCCTGCTAGGACGGGACCTACTAACCAAGCTTGGAGCACACATCTACTTTGAAAATAAGGGAGCCAAGGTTACTGATTCCAAAGGGACACCCATACAAGTGCTTACTCTTAAATTAGAAGATGAATATAGACTACATCATGGTCCCCATCTTGTCCAGACAGACATAGATCAGTGGCTGTCCAAGTACCCTGACACTTGGGCAGAGACGGGAGGAATGGGGCTGGCCATACACCAGCCACCCCTAATTGTTGAACTAAAAGCCACCGAGACCCCGGTGGCTGTCAAGCAATATCCTATGACAGCCGAAGCCCGCCAAGGAATTAGGCCACACATTAAACGACTGCTGGAACAAGGGATATTAATCCCATGCTGGGCAGCCTGGAACACCCCTCTGTTGCCTGTTAAGAAACCTGGGAGCGGGGATTACAGACCAGTGCAGGACCTGAGAGAAATCAACAAGCGGGTAGAAGATATCCACCCCACGGTCCCAAACCCTTATAACTTATTGAGCACCCTGTCTCCCAGCCATACCTGGTACTCTGTATTGGACCTAAAAGATGCCTTCTTCTGCCTAAAGCTGCACCACCAGAGTCAGCCCCTGTTCACCTTCGAATGGAAGGACTCCGATCTGGGAATTTCCGGTCAGCTTACTTGGACACGGCTGCCACAGGGGTTCAAGAACAGCCCCACCCTCTTTGATGAGGCCCTGCACCAAGATCTGACTGCTTTCAGGACCCTCCACCCCCACCTGATTCTGTTGCAGTATGTAGATGACATTTTGCTGGCGGCAGAGACACGGGAAGAGTGCCTAACAGGTACAGAGGCTCTTTTGCAAGAATTGGGGCTGATGGGCTACAGGGCCTCTGCAAAGAAGGCACAACTCTGCCAACAAGAGGTAACCTATTTGGGGTACCGATTGAACGGAGGGCAGAGATGGCTGACACAAGCCCGCCAGGAGACCATCTTGGGCATCCCGACACCCCAAGATC
>NW_008352720.1:76954-112818 GCF_000622305.1 Nannospalax galili | reverse complement strand
CTGTAAGGCCTGTGCCCAGGTGAACTGGGGCAAAAATAAAGCCCAAGGAGGAGTGAGGCAAAGAGGTCACAGGCCTGGGGTCCATTGGAAAGTCGATTTTACTGAAGTTAAGCCAGAAATATATGGATACAAGTATCTGCTAGTTTTCATTGACACCTTCTCTGGATGGCCAGAGGCGTACCCGACGAAGACAGAAACTGCCAAAATGGTGTCTAAGAAGTTATTGGAAGACATTTTTCCTCGATTCGGGATGCCTCAGGTAATAGGGTAGGATAACGGGCCGGCCTTCGTCTCCCAGGTAAGTCAGACAGTGGCCAGGTTACTGGGGATCGAATGGAAATTACATTGTGCTTACAGACCCCAGAGCTCAGGCCAGGTAGAACGAATGAATAGAACTATTAAGGAGGCTTTAACTAAATTTTCGTTGGCAACTGGCACTAAGGACTGGGTGACCCTCCTCCCCCTAGCCCTATATCGGGCCAGGAATACTCCTGGGCCCAGTGGATTAACCCCCTTTGAAATTCTGTATGGGACCCCTCCCCCGGCTGTCTCTTTTCTTGATCCAGACATCTCTAACTTTGTTAGCACCCGTTCCCTGCAGACACACCTGCAAGCGTTGCAGCTGGCACACGAAGAAATCTGGAAACCCCTGGCAGCAGCCTACCAAGATGCTGTTAACACCCTTATTGCCCCCCATCCCTTCCAACCAGGTGACACTGTCTGGGTCTGGAGGCATCAGGCTCGAAGCTTGGAGCCTCGCTGAAAGGACCGTGCACAGTCCTCCTCACCACCCCTACAGCCCTCAAAGTGGACGGGATCGCAGCCTGGATCCACGCCTCACACGTCAAAGTGGCAGAACCTGCGCACCGGGTGTCCCAAACAGGAGAGCAGCAAGAGAGATGGCGACTGACACGAACATCAAACCCTTTAAAGATAAGACTGGTCAAAAATTAATAACCAGAGTTCTGACCCTTATACTTTTAGTCAAAAACATAAGAGGTGGCCTTCAACCATTTAATGCTACCAGATTTATGCTAACCCAGTATGGTCCCCCTTGTGAATGTAGAGGTGGTCATTGGGAGGCCCCATCCGGCACATATTTCCGGTCTGTAGATTGTGGAGACAAGACTGCATATCTTGGTATTCATAGTACACCTACTCAGCAGCACCAACAGAGCTGGAAATGTGTGTCTAAGCCTAAACCTATCTTACCACCAGCTAATGGTGAGTGCCCCTCTGATTGTAATTTCGTCGAAGCTATGCACTCATCCTGTTATGCTTCTTTTACTGAATGTCGGTTCAATAACATCCTGTATTTTTATTCTACGGCCATTTCTTATAAAAAGGCCTCTGGGGGCTCAGATTGGAGTCTTAACACTCAGGTAATAGGACCAGAAAGTTATAATTCAAAAACCCTTAGTGCAGGCTGCTATGTAGAACCTGGACAAAAGGCATGTTGGCCGCAACAAGCTCCGATTCACATATCAGATGGAGGGGGCCCTACAGACCAGGTTAAAGAAAATTATGTCCAAACTGTGTTGCAAAAACAAAGGGAGTCTCTCTTGCCCCGCCTTCATTACCATCCACTATTGCTACCCAAACCTAGAGGCCTTAATTTAGACCCTCAGACCATGGAGATCCTTACTGCCACCCATGATGTCCTAAACCGTTCCAACCCTTCCCTGGCAGAGGATTGTTGGCTGTGTCTCGCATTAGGAATTTCATGGCCTCTAGTTTTACCTTTAAGTAACGAGTCTAATATACTCCCCTCTCCGGATATTTGTAGCTATACCACGCCTTTTAAGGTCCAGCCTCGCTACTTCAACACATCTATTTGCCTTTTTAGTCCCTTTCAAAATAATTCCTTTGATGTAGACCTCGGATTAGCTATGTTTACTACCTGCTCTAGGTTTATAAACACCTCTCAGACAGGCTGTTTAGGGGGGGGAAAATTTATGTATGTGGAAATAACATGGCCTATCCTTATTTACCCACTAACTGGACTGGTTCATGTGCCCCTGCATTGCTCTTGCCAGACATAGACATAATTCCAGGAGATGAGCCTGTGCCTTTGCCTAGCTTTGACACATTCGTTCCTAGGCACAAACGAGCGGTCCAGTTTATTCCATTGCTTATTGGACTGGGTATCTCAGGAGCCCTCGCTACGGGCTCAGCTGGTGTAGGAGTGGCAATAGACACTTACAACAAATTATCTCAACAGTTAATTAATGATGTAAATATGGTCTATCGGTCTGTACAAGATCTTCAGGACCAGGTAGACTCACTAGCCGAGGTTGTCTTACAGAATAGACGGGGACTTGATCTACTAACAGCAGACAAGGGAGGTATCTGTTTAGCATTACAGGAAAAATGCTGTTTTTATACCAACAAGTCCGGGATCGTCAGAGATCGGATTAAAAAACACCAAGAGGAACTAGAAAAAAGGCGACAGGAGCTTTTTGCTAACCCCATGTGGGGCATGTGGAACGGAATTCTGCCTTACCTTCTACCCCTTGTTGGGCCCCTGGTGTCCCTACTCTTAATCCTAACAATAGGCCCCTGCATTTTCAACCGGTTGACTCAATTCATGCGAGAAAGGCTGTCAGCTGTCCAAACCTTAGTGCTGACTAGCCAATACCAAGCCCTAGAAACAAGTGACCCTGATAATCTATAAAGGAGGGAAAGATGCCCCTCCATAGTTACAAAGAAAAAGGGAGGAATGAAAAAAAAAGCTCTCCCTGTAGCATTTTGTAATAGTTTAAACGAACCAATAACCGCGTTTCTGCTTCTGTATCCTGCTTCTGCTCTATAAAAGTTCCACAAACCCGACCTGAGGCACGCAAGTCCCCCGAGGAGACTTTGTGCCCACAGGTACCTGTGTACTAAATAAACCTCTTGCTGTTGCAACCCGAAGGCTGGCTTGTCCTCTGTGGTTTCACTCTTACACTATCATCAGGTGATTGACCAGTGAGGTTGGAAAGGTGGGTCTTCCAACAGATGACTAGGGATTTTATAGTCTTGACCAGTTAAATTTATAGGGCTTTTTGCTACTCTTAACATTTCCTTAGGGCCAAATGTATAATCCCCATGCTCAGCCACCCAAAGGTGAGTGCCTGGTTAGGTTACATGACCTCAGCGGAACCACTGAGTGAGGCCCAGTCAGATTCCATGGCTGCACAGAGCCGTGGAGCCATTACTCTCACTCTCATGTTCATTCACGCACAATCATTCAGAGTTTAAGACAGTTGTTCCCTAGTTATTCCTGATAAATTCCTGTTCTACCTAAAATGGGGCCAGGAGCTTGGAATCACATCAAGGTTTAGTTGTGGTTTAGTTTCCTGCCTGATTCCTGTTTAACCTTAAATGAGGCCAGCACCTCAGAATCACGTCGAGATTTAGTTGTGGTCCCCTTTCCTTCCTGACTGGAGGCCAGTGCTATCTTGGAATCATGTCAAGACTTCGTATGTAGCCTCCTGCTGGGGATCAGCCCACACCGGCTCCCACCTGTCTAACCTGGGGCCCATTACCTGGTCCGGATATCCATTCTGGGTCTCTGTCTCGCTTCACTTGGTGAGAGGCTCTGGTCCGGGGCTACGCAGCTCTTTCTGGCCTCCTGGAAGGAGATTCCGGAGAGGAAATTCTTCAGGGGTGCATACTTCATTGTTCCAGGGGTCTAGAGGGCTGCAGGGTCCAGGAGCAGCAGCCTTTATTACCAACAGGGGTGCGGTGACCTGATCTCTTGATCTCACTGGGGACTTCCAGAAATGTTTTTAAAGAAAAATCAGAGACCACAGTGGAACTTAGGTGAGGAGAGGGAGTTTATTTTGACACTAGTGGGTCTGACCCATGGATAAAAAGAATGAGACCCCTTGTTCAAGTTTTGGAGGGTTTTTATACTCCCATGTGAGGAATGCAAGCAAAAGGTATATAGCATATACTTAACATAGGGCTGCAAAGGTAATAGAAATGCAAAGGTAACCAGAAATGCAAAAGCCTTGGGAAACAAAGATTTCTATACAGGGTTACAGGAATGTGATAGCTTTGGAAAACAAAGACTTCTATCCTAGATAACCACAGGGGGCAGGGGAAGATTCCTGTTCACTTCCCCATTTCTATGTCCACGCTTTTCCTGCTCCAGAGTTCTTAATTACCATCATATTGCAAAAGTTTTTAGCATCTGACCTGCTCTTCCATTTCCATAATAAAATGACTTTAGTTCTGCCCTCAGCAGCAAACTAGGATTCCAGAAGGGAGGGCTGCTTTTTTTCTTATCTCTCTTCCCCTAAATGACTACCCCTGCCTGGAAACTATGTGAGGATATAATCAAAACTGAGTCACCTGGATACTGTGTGGATGGGCCAACTGGACTGACAGGTTCACCACCCCTCACGCCTTCATTCAGTAAAGCTTACTAACTCCAAAGTGGGACCTCAGTGGTAACCCATTTCTGGGGAACTGCTCCTGAAGAACTCTGCCTTCTTTTTTTAGTTTAAGGTCCCACTTATGAATCTATCATAAAATTTCTTGCTAAAACTCATCTGTGGTCTGTGAATTTCATGCTTTGCATTCCTGAGACAAGAACCCAGAGGCCACTGACTCAGTGAAAATTTTGTGTGAACATATCCATCACCCCAACTCCTGAATTAAAGCTCACTTGAGGTAAGAGAGAAAGGCTTCACCAAATTCAAAGACGCCCCACTTTTCCTGTATCATGATAATTATGGTTTAACGTTAGTGTAGAAAGTGTCTTTTTCCATTAGTTTTTGGTTGAACAAATAAAAGCATTTTAATTTTTATCATGTTCTTATCAGATTTTTTTCTTTTATTAATATATAAAAAATTTTTGAAAGAAAAGAAAAAACGTGGGCATGGTAGCACATATTTTTATAAAGTGCCAGCACTCAGGAGGGAGAGGTAGGCAGATCTCTATGGGACTGAGGCCAGCTTGGTCTCCATAGCGAGTTCCAGGCCAGCTGGGGCTACAGGGAGACCATGTCTCAAAAGACCAAAAAAAAGACCAGATTTAAAAAAATTATGTCCCATCTTTATTATGCTACCAGTCCCTTTAATGGAAGGTGAAGAATATTGCAGTAGATAAAAATAAATATTGAGGGTTTTGTTGTTTTACTTTTATTCTTAATTAAAAATGTGTGTGTGTGTGTGTGTGTGTGTGTGTGCTGCATGAATATGTGCATATGGTAGTATACACTTCTGTGTGAGTGCTTGTGGAGGCCAGAAGAAAGACACTTAGTCACCTGCTCTATCACTCTTGACTTACTCCTTTGAGAAACGGTCCCTCACTGGACCTGGAGCTAGGCTTGTGGCCAGGAAGCCCTAGAAATCCTTCTGTCTCTGCTTCCTATACACTGGGGTTATAGGCACACACAGTCATGTGTGGCTTTTTTCTTTGTGGGTGCTGGAGATTTGAACTTAAGTCCTCGTGCTTATACAGTAAGCACTCTTGTCCCCTGAACCATCTCTTCAGTCCCAATATTCTTTTAATGGTGATCACAGCAGATGAGTTTCATGATATAAGCTGATTTTTTTAAAGACAGGGTCTTATATACCCAGGTTGGCCTCAAACTCACTAGGTAGCTGCTGTATGTACAGATCAGAGTCAGAGGCAAGGGCATCCACTGAGATATCCAGGTTCTTGCATCCCAGGACAAAGACTTGTATGAGGGATGTGTGCTAGTAATAGAAAAGGAGATAGATTATTAAGGAAAAATGGTCCTAAGAAAGAGAGAGGGCTAGTGAGCTGGAGAAAGGCTATGCTCAAAAAGCACCTGGCCAGGAGCCTGTCTATATATTGCAGGCTTTCCTGGTGCTTGGTCTGTTTGTTGCATGTAGCCCAGTTGGGGAAAGGTTTCCAGTCTTTTTCAATCAACTGACTTCTTTCATATGGTAATCTTGATATCTTTCTCTCTACACCCCTACTTTCCTGCCACAACTCCCCCCTGGAGTTGTGATCCCAGAAGTCTTTGGGGGTAGCAGAAGCATGATAGCCAATCAATGTTCTATAACTTCTTCCCTGTTGATAAGGGGCATAGTCTTTGCCAAGAGGAGACTAGGAGTCTCCTGTACTAGAGTTGAATGGATCCCTATATCATAATGAGTTTAGTTTGAAAATGTCATATATCCTAAGAGACACAAATTTTGCAAGATTAAAATATAAGGTGTAAGCAAGAGTGGCATGATTATGCCAATCAATGATTCCAGAAAGGGAGGGAGCTGGGAAAGCTTTGGCCATGCTTGTCCCAAGAGAGCGATGGCTTATGGTCGAGGGTGTGATCCCTTGGATTCTTAAAAACAACAACAACAAGAACACAGTTACAGTCATGTAATTAAAACTGTAGCAAGATACAAAAGAACAGTTTTAATTCAAAGGTAGAAGAGAATAAAAAGGAGATAGTGAGGAGGTTGTAAGCATCAGTGCCGGCAGTGCCCAAGAAAAATAATACCAAAAACAAAAACATAAAATAAGGCCATAATTCCTCATAGGTTTAGGAATGGAATTTATCTCTGTATTGCAGCTGGGATGACTGTCACTGTCCTACTTGGCATGTGCACAGACCATATTCAGGCTTTAATGGGAAGGCCTGTAAGGTCTGAACACTGTCTCTTTTTAAAGTCCACTTTTTGGTTGTTATTCTGTTATTACCAATTGTTTTATTTGGTGCTCTATTATTCTGATGAGTGTTTAAGTCCACACAGATGGCCAAAAATTAACCATTTTTCTTTCTGTTGTTAAGCTCAGTTGAGGCTCTTTAGGACTTAGGAGAAGCCCATCGTTCCCTTAGTTTCCCTTTACCAGTTATGCCGTGTGCTGGGATGTGTCAGAGTTTTGCTGACCACGTGGCTTCCCTTAAAAGCAGTGAGGACATTTTCCTCTGTGATGACGCTCCTCTTTGCAGAATGTATACTGGTTACAGTTCAATCTCTGAGGTCTCTGTGGCTTCTCTGATCAAGAGGACAAGGGGCTTAGCAAAGCTGTAGGAACTTTTTAGCAGTATCCTGTTATTCCCTGGTTCCTGGGACCTAGCTGACCTTGGGACAAGGGCCGAAATATTGGCTGTCCTTTTAGCCCCTATATCCTCATTGGCTTGGGCCTCTTGTCATGTCAGCATGGTTACTGAACCCCCAGTAGGCCAGTTACATCAGTATTGAAGAACAAATTGTGCTTTTAAATTTAGCTGTTGAGACTGGAGAGATGGTTCAGTGGTTAAGAGCACTTACTGTACTTGCAGAGGACCCCAGATTAGTTGCCAGCAGCCATGTCTGGTGGCTTGCAACTGCCTGTAACTCCACCTCCAGCTGATCTGATGCTGTCTTCTGGCCTCCACTGGTATCCATACAAGTATGGATATTCACACACATAAATACACACACACATAAATACACACACACACACACACACACACACCAAAAACTAATATTCAATCTTTAAAATTTAATTGTTGTATAACACTTAGCTAAAACTTGACGAAAACAAAATTTTAAATAAACGTTGACTCTTCCTAACGATCGGTATCTCACTTAGAAGGCTGACACATTCAGTAGAAACTATAAGTAATTATCTTGATGGAACATAAACTCTTTGCTCTTTAAGCACATCAGTTACTCAGGAAAAGCTGAAAGCACAGATATCAGTCAACTTCTCCGTCCTTGGAACAGCAATCCTAGCAGGACCATCCTCCTACCCCCATCCTCCACTCCCCAACCCCCCATCCCCCCACCCCGAAGATGAGGGCAATTATCCATGAGGGTAAAGTTGTTCCTTGGGGCAGAAGCCCTGTGTCCCGAGAGCCAGTTTATTTCCTCAAGCAATAGGGACTTCTTTAGAGCATTTGTAGAATTAAAGTTGAGACAATGATCAACCAAGCGCCATCTTAATTAAGACTGTTTGATTACACATACTTTTGTGTTTTAAAATTTTAGTTACACTATGAGCTAAAAGGAATTTGAGCAAATGCAACATTTTCACGTATGTAAGCATTTACTTATAAGTACTTGGCACTGTGTAAACAATATAAAAACACAAACACATGTAGCCAACACATACACACATAACCAAATATAAAAATAGGTTTTAAAAATGCCAAACATTTGGAACTATTGTCAGTTTTAAGTACAACTGTTGATCAGATCATTTTTCCATAGCATTAGGCAATCTTTAATCCAAATTCTGTACTTTTACAGGCATAACTCATAAAATAATTAAAGTAGAAGACTTTTGATTTTAAAGATATAGCGCCTAAACTGATTATTAATAAGACTCTAAGCAGGCACCAACAGCCTGGTTTTAAAATGAATATTTTCTTTTTCCTTTGGTTTAAATTAGACAAAAAAAGAACCTTGAAAAACCTATTTTTGAAAGAGGAGGGCACAGGTAGATAAGCAACGGGTTTTACACCTTAATGTCACAACTGCGAGTTAAAATTTATCTTTAAAAATGTATGACATCAGGTATCCTTTTTAAGGCTTACTAACATTGCCATTTCTACTACTTACAGAGTAAGCTTCTCTAGATTATGAATGGTACTCTTTGTTGGGATTATATCTCCTGTAATTTTCATTATGAAAAGAAAGTTTAACATAAGGATCTCTGACAAAGGCATATACCCATCATTTTACATGTATTACAGCCTTAATAAAAATTTAGCATTTATCACTTGTGTGTTAAGTACATTTCTGAAAAAGCAGTTACTCCAATACAAGAATTTTTAATGTCCTTTATTTAGAAGTATTTTGATTAACATAAAGCATTTTTACATTTTATGTTTTGGTTACTAATTGACTATGTGAAAATTGAAATAGAATTTCTTCCAAAACCTGTTTTGGAAGGAAATCATTATTAAAATATATGTATCCAGGGACTGGAGAGATGGCTCAGTGGTTAAGAATACTAACTGATCTTGCAAAGGACCTGGGTTCAGTTCCCAGCACCCAACCTAGCTAACAGCCATCTGTAATTCCCATTCCAGGGGATCTGACATCCTCTTATGGCCTCATGAGCATTATATACACCTGTGCACTTACATACATGCTAGCAAAACACTCATGCAATGAAAAACAAGTAAACAAATTAAAACTAAAACAAAATCTATGTATCCAATGTTAAATTTCTTAAGGTAATGAAACTTTTATGACTCAAATGTACGTTGTTTTATGTAAACAAGTAGCATTTTAAGTTTTTTATTTTATGTGTATGAGTGTATCGTCTACATGTGTATAAGTGCACCCATGTCCTGCAATGCCCATGGAGGTCAGAAGAGGGCATTAGATTCCCCTGGAACTGGAGTTAAGGACAGTTGTTAGCTGCCATGTGGGCACTGGGTGTCAAACCCAGGTCCTTTGCAAGAGCACTCAGTGCTCTTAACTACTCATCCATATCTCCAGCCCCCATTTTAAGATTTTATGAAGCACTTAACTGACCCCAAAATACTATTTTAATAGGCTTTAAGAAGTTAAAATTACCTAAGTTTGTAAGTATGTGTTTACTAGGCCTTTACGTATATGTGTTTCCCCTCAAAACAGTCACATTCACAGATAAGCACATACACATTTTTAAAGTAGACATGACAAGAATTAAAAAATAATAATGAACAATTTCAGTGTGCAAATGAATGAAAAAAATTAAAGTGGCCATAGGTGTTGTTATTCCATTATATTAGGGAATTCTAGGACAGACTGAGCTTTGCTCCAAGCTGTCTTTACACAGAATAACAAACCATTATGTAAAAACAAGTATGAAAAGTCATACACAAGTACATTAACTGGACAAGTTTTTATCTCTGTCTTTGGGAGAGAAAAGTTAACTCTGAGGTGATCTATGAAGCTATCTTTCCTTTTTCTGTCAGTGTATTTTGTTGGGTATCTTCAACCTATAAAGTGATCATGTTAGGGATTGGTCCCTTCCTTCAGGTCTCAGTTGTTGAACATCAAAAATTCAGTGCCCTCGGGCTGGAGAGATGGCTCAGAGGTTAAGAACACTGACTGTTCTTGCAGAAGACCCAGGTTTGAATCCCAGCACCCACATGGCAGCTAACAACTGTCCATAACTCCAGTTCCAGGGGATCCGACAGCCTCTCTGTCTTCCACGGGCATTGCACTACATGGGTGCACTTACCTACATGCAGGCATTAACATTCATACACATAAAATAAAAAATAATAATACAATATTAAAAAAAGAATTCAGCGCCCAATACCTGAGTCTGTGGGGCCTAAAGTTCCTATAGTCTTGAAAGTTCTTGGGCTAACATAGTAATTTGGGTTAGTAAGTTTTAGGAATACTCTTTGGGAGGATAGCAGGAAGGCAAGAGTCCGTTGAGACGTTGAGACGTGGGAGTTTTTGGAAGTCCCCCACGAGGCAAGAAAAAAATCAAGACGAGACAGATTTAGACATGGCCAATTAACATGTACTCATTGGCCAGTAATATTTTGGGGGTCCTTAGAGACGGTTCATAGCTCTTTCTTGTATTGCTGAGGATCCATGAGTGAAAAGGGAATGTGGACTGTAATTGCCCCTAAGGGCCCAGGCATTTCCCTTAGGGGAGTGCTGTAGGCATAGGACTAAATGGATTGGATTCCATTTTCTCTGGTAACTTTGAGCAAATGGGAGAATGTGGAGGTGGGCTGAAGCTTTGTGGAGGAGAGAATTCATCTGAATTTTTTTGCCCACCATTTCCTGTTTGGAAAGGAGGGCTTGGGCACAGACAGGGATCATCCAAGATACAAGAGGTTTCCCCATTTGTTTTTATTTCTTTGAATGGCCCCTATCCTGGTAGATCCATGAAGGCCTGCACATAAGTCGCTTTAGATCATTTCCCTTGATTCTCACAAAATAGGTCCAGCTGCAAGACAGTATTATAGTTTAAGCTTCTATCCTTTGACCAAATTTCTCCCTCACTCAACTTACATTGCTCCAGACACTGTTATAGTAAAATATTCGCTTTTTTTTTTTTTTTAAAGATTCTTGGGCTCAATCTTATTCCAGTTCTTGAAGCTACATCATAGTATGAAGTCCAAGGAACATCAACCAGAGGCACAAGTACAAGAGCCTCTGGAGTAGAGAAAAGTAGCCTTCTTAACTTTAATACCTAGAGTCCGCAGGAAGGTCCCACGGTGCAGAGCTGTCTTTCTTATCATTCTATCCCAAGCATGTCTATTCTATCGTTGGGCATGTCCAACTGTGGTCACAGAGCATGGATCAGAAACACTGGTTCATGTCTCAAATTAGTCTGGGTTTACCTTTTCCCTGGCTAGATTCTGGATCCTGTCAAGTGGATGACAGTAACCATCACTATGTGTATATATACATATATATATGCATATATATTACATGACAGTAGAAGAGTGATTATGAGAAGGGTGAAAACGTCTAAAGGGTGGGGAGAAGAGGGAGTAAGAGAGGGTAATGGGAGAGAGAAAAGATAAAATAGAGCATGTTTTTTTTCTCCAGCAGAGTCTAGATTAAATAGGATATGTAAACAAAGGGGAGACTATTTGGGAGGAGGAAGTGGAGCAGCAAGACGTAAGGAGAAGGGACAGGAGAGCAGTGGGAGGTGCGTTAATGTGAGTCAGGCAAAATGATATATATATATATATGAGTATATTACAATGAAACCTTATTTGTATGTTAACTGCAAAATTAATTTTTAAAAATTATAAATAAATAAACCTTAGGGGTGCCTGGGCCTCTGTTTCTAGACCAATCAAATCAGAATTTCAGGGGGTAGAGTCCTAATGCCAGAATCTTTCAAAAGATCCCCAGGAAAAAATATTAAAAAACAGCTTTATGGAAGTATAATTTACATATCATAAATGTCATCCATTGTTATTTACGATTCAGTTGGTTTTTAGTAAATTACAGGATTGTACAACCATCCTCACAGTTTTAGAACACTTCCAAGGCCCCAGCTCCCTCCTGCTGGTTAGCAGTTGCCCCTATTTCTTACTTCCAGTCCTAGACACCTGCTGGACTGCTTTCCATAAATTTGTCTTTTCTAGACTTTTCATTCCCCATGGAATTTTAATGTGCAGCATAGATTGAGAGAGAGGGGATGGGTGCTAGAATTAGGTGGGAAAGATGAGAGGGAATCAACCCGGCCACACAGAGAATGTGGAAGAGCAGCTCCTGCAGATGGAACAGCAAGGCTGGGAAGGGTATGGGTGAGAGCAGAGCAAGGGAGGGCAAGGAAGTGCCAAGTGTGCTGGGGCCTTGTGAAATGCTGCTGGGGGGCGTGGGGAGAGCAACTAAGGTTGTGTGTGCGTAGGAGTGTCCCACACTCAGTTTTAAAAGATTCCTAGCATGTTTGTAGAGTCCAGATTAGAAGGAGCAAAGGAGAAAGGCAGGAAAGCTGTGTTCGTGTCTCTGCTTTAGCTCTGGTAAGGCTCCTCCATTCACACTTTCATTAAATAATTAGTTGGGATTGTTGATAATCTGTTTATTAGTCTGTCTTCCATATGGGCTATCAACTCTTTTGGTGGATTGCATGGAAGGAAAAAAAAAACCTTCACTGAGCCCATAAATTAAACAAATAAAAATGAAAAAGGAGTCTGGGTATGATGGTGCAGGCCTTTATTCCCAACACTCTGGAGGCAGAGGCATGCAGATCTCTGTGCTATCAAGGTCAGCCTGGTCTATACAGCGGGTTCCAGACCACCTGGGGCTAAAGGAAGACACTGTCTCCAAAACCAAAAGAATAAGAAAGAATAAGAATGAGAAGAAGAAGAGGAGGAGGAGGAGGAGGAGGAGGAGGAGGACGAAGGGAAAAATTATCTAGAGCCAGGCATAGTGGCACACACCTGTAATTACAGCACTTGGAAATCTTGAGAAAGGAGGAGGATCCTGAGTTTAAGGCCAACTTGGACTGCATAGTAAATTCCAAGCCAGCTTAAAATGCCTAGTGAAACCCCATCTCAATGTTGCTTGCCACCAAAAAACTAACATTAATATTTTTTAAAAGCTTTCCTCAAATTATTTTTTGCTCTTCTGCAAAAGCTGCAATATAATGCTATATATCTTTCTCTCTAATTTCTCTAGGTCACATGTTTTTATTCTAAGCACTTCTGGAATTTTCTTTTTTTAACTGATTTTTATTTTGTGTGCATGAGTGTTTTGCCTGTGGGTATGTAAGTGTGCCTGTGTTGTGCAATACCCACAGAGGCCAGAAAGAGGCATAGGATCCCTTGGAACTGGAGTTATGAAGAGTTGTTAGCCACCATGTGGGTGCTGGGAACTGAACCCAGATCCTCTGCAAGAGCAGCCAGTAACCGCTGAGCCATCTTTCCAGCCCCAAATTTTCTTTTTCTTAAGATCTGTCTTATTTTTACTTATGTGTATGTATGTGTGCGTGTATGTATGCACATGTGCATGTGGGTTCCCTTAGGGGCCAGAAGAGGGGGCCAGATCCCCTGAAGCAGGAGTTACAAGTGGTTGTGAAATGCCCAACCTAGGGACTAGGAACCAAACTCCATTTAGTCTTCTATAAGAACAGCAAGCTCTCTTAACTACTAAGCCAACTATCCAGACCCTGGAATTTTCTTGGTAACCATCTTAAAGTCTATTTTCTGTTCTGAATCAAATGATGAAAAGGAAACAACTGTGCTGTTATAAATTCCTCTTTATGCATGGAAATAGAAATTGGTTTCCTACCAACTGTGGTATCAGAGAAATGATATCATTTTTTAAAGTGAAAATCAAATGTTTCTGATATAAACAGAGAGTTTATTTTTCAGGTGAGATAAAAACCATAAAATTATATATTTTTAAAACAAACCCCACTGGAAGTTTCCAAGAAGTTCTAGGATTTTTCAGGTAGTCTCTTTATGAGGTCTTGCATTGATGTCAATATTGATGGAACATTTTTGAAAGTTTTATATTGTTATATTTGCCTTCAAAATCTTGATGTGTGATTTTAAAAATGTCCCAAATGGCAATGTATTTCTGTCCTAAACAGTGATTTAATTTTTAGAAAGAGTCAGAAGTCACCCTTCTTTGATAATAGGTCGAGAGATCAATTTGGAGAGTGTTTTTTAATGTCAAAAATTAAATTATATTTAACTCGAGAATAATGAAACTTATCTTTCCATGGTAACTCAAATGAAACCTGAAGAGCACATAAAAACATCAGTTTTAAAAAAGAACTTGAGTAGTGACAATCTTACTGGAATAAGCCTCTAGCTTCTTACCAGACACAAATTCGGCAGTTTTGCAGATTACTCCTATAAATCCTGCCAATTGTTCTGTGATGTAAAAATTATCCCCATTTTGCTGACAAAAAGAAAAGTCCAGAGCCACTGAATCAGAAGCCCAAGTAAGCAGAGCTCCCTGAAGTAGAACTTGGCCTCCAGTCTCCACTGTTGGCCAGCCATGGGGCAAATGGGCAATAAATGCTCAGTTTTTGCTTTAAAACTTAAAGCTGGACATGATGGCAAATTCTATAATCCCAGCACTCTAGGGACTGAGGGAGGAAGATAATGAGTTTAAGGTCAAGGAGACCATGTCTTGAAACAAACAAAAAACCCTTGTCATTTTGCTTTACCTCAGACTGCCTAGCATTCTATTTCCAAATTTTCTCTGCTGGGTGCATGTCCAAGCTTGAAACTGCCAAGCCTTCCTCAAAGACCTGGGACTTGTCTTCCCTTTGAACCTTGTTTCTTATCTCCCCATTTCAGGTCTAGAACTACATATTAAATATAACCTGGAAAATATTCAGCCTTTGTCTAATAATAACTGTAAGAACTCCTTACACTCTCTATGTCTAAATTATCACAAATTCAGCATCAGTAGATTCATAATTAATGAGGGCTTGCCATGTTTTCTCTGAGTTCTTTGGAAGGGCCCCATGGCAACATATCCAACACTATGCTTTCTAGCTTATGAAATCTGAAAAATGTATCCTAAGGGAGGAAAGCCAAAGAAAGGTATTAGGAGAATAATGTTAAAACCTACAATAAAATTAAAACCACATATTTAACTAAGGGAACTGTCCATCCATAGAATGAGCACATTAGTATAATGAAGAGTTAGAAATCAATGAGGTCTATTAAGTGAGCTGATCCCTGTAACCTTGTAAAACTCATATAGCATCTTCTTTTCATTGGCTGTCTGGATAAACACTGCTGTAGACATTGGGAAGCATGACTAAAAATAATCCAGTACTTTAAACATGTCCAGTAGGGCTGTGCTGAAGGTAGCTGAATTATGATTTGATTTTAGAGCAGTGGGTTCCAGGAATCATAAGAGTGATAGCAATACTAACCACTTACTTAGCATAACTGTCCCTCAGTATCGTCAAGAGGCTGGGTCCAGGACCCCCACACATACCAAAACCCTCAGATGCCAAAGTCTCTCATATAAACTGGTATATTTTTGCATGGGCCCTACACACATCTTTCTTTTTTTGTTTTAAAAATATTTATTTATATATTTTTATTTTATGTGTGTGTTATGCTTGCATATATGTACGTGTACTTGGGTCATGCAGTGCCCATGGAAGCCAGAAGAGGTTCTTGGATCCCCTGGAACTAGAGTTACGGACAGTTGTTAGCCGCCATGTGGACTGGGAATTGAACCTGGGTCCTGTGCAAGAGCAGCCAGTGCTTTTAACCATTGAGCCATCTCTCCAGCCCTGACATCTTTCTGTAGACTTTAAATCATCTCTAGGTAATGTCAAACACCCAATACAATGTAAATGCCATGGAAATAGTGTTATACTGTGTTATTCAGGAAATGACAATGGGAAAAAAAAGCCTGTACATGGTCAGCGCATGCAGAATTTCTATCCAAGTATTTTTTCTTCACAATTGGTTGAATCAAGGAGGGACAGAATTTACAAGTAGGCATGACCAACTACACTGCTTGTGTGTCAAGCACTAAGCTTATTTGTTTAATCCTTACAGTTGTGCAGTGGTAAACAATTGCTCTACCATTGAGCTACATTCCCAGCCCACAGCTACATCCCTATCCCACAACTGTGCAGCAGGTGCCACGATTATCATCCCTATTTTATAGGTGGAGACCAAGGAACAGGATAAGTGGTTTGCCCAGGGTCACACAGCTAGTGCAATGAAACTGAATTTAAACACGCTCACATCACCACCCTGTCCTCCCATCTTGCTATGCTCCCTGTACTGTATGTAAAATGGCTTGGCAGAGAGGATGGGGCTGGTGACCAAGACAGTCTCTTTTCTATGGGGCAGATTTAGCCCAGCAAGCTCACCTTTAAAAAGTGTAAAGATCTGAACACAGATGATTGCAACTATTTCCCTTAATAAAAAACAAGCCTTTCTCCCCTTGTTAACTGATTCCCCCCTTTTTTTTTTTTTTTTTTTGGTAGATGACGTTATTATTCCTATCTCTGCTTTCCCTCCCTATTTTGCTATCCCTAGCCAGGTGACTTTTCTGTTCTTGTTCCTACAAGTTGAATCTCTTTCTCTACTCCTAGACTTTGGCTCAACCATGTGATTCTCTTTGGCCAAAGGGATATTAGCAAAAGTGAGGCAAGCAAAGACATGAAGGTGCTTACACAGCTGGGCTATGTTCCATTTGTTTGCCATTGCTATGGGAATTACATGCTCGGGCAAGCCCACTGGTCCAATCAGGATAATAACGCATACAGCAGACCTACATCAGCACTGGACTTAAAGCCAACCCTAGCTGAGCCCAGGGTGCACCCACTGACCTCCAGCCAACCTGCAGATGTGAACACAAAAATAAATCAATGTTTTTTTTTTTTCTTTTAAAGCATTGGATTTTGAAGTGGTTTGTTTACTGTAAAAGTGTAGAGATCACTGGCTAGTAACCTGTGCCATTGCTTCTCTACTTTAGGTACCAATTCCTTCCACCAATCAATGACCCCAAACACATTCACTTATATTTAAATATAGCAAATTCCCACAGATCTTTTATCATATTTCATCACTTTTTCCTCTTATTATGGTGTTATACAACTGCACTCATCTCTTGTAGTTTTTTCCTCTTTAGCACTTTTGTTTTAGAACAAGGTCCTCTGAACAGAGCAGGATCAATCTTCATGAGATCCACTGTGCCTGCTTGCAGGAGACCATCAGGAGCAGGTCCACGGACTGTTGGCATTTCCTCAGAGAAAAGGAGGGTAGGAAGGATCATTGGACCCTCATCTGATATTATATCGCCTCCTCCCAGACATTTGCATTTAATTCTGCCCTCGTTGCACGAGGCCTGAAAGGTCTAGGGAAGCATGAGACTATATAGGTTAACTGGGAGGGAGGTCCATCTATGCAACTATGGGGAAGTCAACAGCTGTGCTGGGTGATGACCTTCCAGTGTGGCAGCCTTAGGGTTACCCATTTCTATAAGCAAGCCTTCACCCAAGCTCTGTATTTAAGCCCAAGAAACTCATTGGTTCCGCAGGGTGACATTTAGTGAACTCATACTCTGGTTTGTATAATTGGGGCCTTTTAAGAAGAGGGTAGATGTTGTTCACTCTCTCCAGGGAAGGAATTCTCACAACAATTTTTAACATGCAACTGCCTGTACTGAATAGATTGGTGCTATGAGGACCATAGAGGGCAGCTGCTTTTTCCATGGGGCAGAAAGATTTTTCCCAGCAGTATATTCCATAAGTTCACCTGAAAAAAAACACGTATGAATCTCCAAACACACTCAGTCATCATTCTCTCTTCGCGCATAGTATGATCTGATTTTAAATTAATGCAAACAAGTATGTTCAAGAGTTTGGTAGGCAATTTCTGTCATTATGGCAACAATATCTAAAGTACCAATCTAAAATGAAGAAAGATTTATTTTGGCTCACCATTTCTGAGTTTTCAGTCCATGTTTAGCTGGCTGCATTACGTTTGGGTCTATGAGCAGGCAGAACATCAGGCAAAAGGGTGTGCCAGAGGAAAGCTGTTCATCTCATGGCAGCCAAGTAGCAAAGAGAAAAGGACAGGAAGGGGATAGTGACAAGCTGTATCCTTCAAGGACGAGCCCCTGGTGACCTACTTCCTCCAACTAGGCCTCACCTCCGAATTTCCTCTACTTTCTAATAACTCCATCAAACCAATAATCATCAACGGATTGACTCATTTGTTAGCTCAGAGTCTTCAGAATCTAGTCACTTCTTTCAGTGACTGAATCCACCAGCCTTCAATACATCAGCCTTTTAGGAGATATATAATACCCTAACCATAACAAGGAGGAAATCAAAAAGGCCACTTTTCAAAAGCCTACAGCCCCCCAATTCTATTATGAAGACTTATGAAGTGATTCTGAGGGATTATATGGGACTTCCACCTAGTCTGAATATAATCATCTACACTGTCCCTTTACAGTAAATAGCAGTCATTTACATGTCACTGGAAACCTAAATCACTCCTCTAAAAAGATTTATTTAAACCACTTTTACAAAAGGATTTACTCAACTTATACTGAAACTATTTCAAATATATTCAGAAAACCTACAAGAAAACAGTACAGTGCAATCTTAAATACGCTTCATTCACATTTACCAATTTGTATGTGTGTTTTCTGTTGCTATAACAAAAAATTCTTGACACGGGACAAAAGAGCTTTTAGTTGTAGAGGCTGAAAGCCAAAGAAAACCTCTGTGACCCCATCTGTTTGGCCTTTAGTTAGGTCCCCTCTTTGCTGTATCGTAACACACTGGATGGCATCACTGTGAGAGTGTGTCTGAGGATATGTCACGTGGTGTAACAGGAAGCCAAAGAGCTACAGGGTTTAAGGCTGCTCCATTATCATAGCTCATCCTGCAAAGAAGCGTTCATTCCCTTCTTGAGGCAATAGCCCATGATCCAATCACCTTCGGCTTGACCCCTTCAAGTTGAGGTTTCACCATACTATCGACCAAGTTTCAGTATATGTCCCTGTGGGGGACAAACCATGTAGAAACTGTAACCTCTTGTAAGAAAGAACAAGGACATTCCCTTAAATGCTCAAATGTTAAAAATCAAGAAGCTTAACACAAAGTGTAAAGAATAAGAGACTGCAGAGTGTGTGTCCCTGGATAGAACTCCTATATTAAACATCCCCTATCCAAGTCTCAGGGACCATTGTGGAAAGATTGTGAGAGCCAGGGGTGGTGGATGAACACAAGGAAACAGTTTTCCAGACTTCTAGAAATTTGCTCAGATGAACTTACAGCAATGGTGAAAGCATGCACGAGACCCATGCAAGTTCAAATCAGACAAAAACCCAACATTGAATTGGGGAAATGGGCAGGAGACCCCAACTTTGGCAGAGAAACCATTGGTAGCTGATTATTGCTGGGTGAGGGAGAGATGATCTTCTTTAAGGCAGTAACACGAGATAGGCTAAACAGGTTCCAGTGGATGGATTCACCCCAAGGGACATGTGGGGACACAAACTTGACTCAACAGACCTTAAAATATATGACAGAATGCATGAAATCCAGTTGGGGGAGGAGTACTATGAGAGGGTGAGGATCAGGAAGGCAGTCTAAACATGATTAAGATTTATTTTATGAAATGAACAAAAATTCAAAAAAAAAAACATATAGTGGGGAAAACAAGGGAAACCAGACAAACAGGCTGCGGACACATGAAGAAACGAAAGAAGCTCAATATGGATATAATAATATTGTGTGATATAAATATATGTTCACATGTTACCAGCTACCCCAATAATATTTATTATGGCATTTTCCCCTCCTTTGATTCAGAATTCAATCCAAGATCAGAGACTGTAGATAATCAGCACACCTCTTCAGTCTCCTTTAATCAAGAATGGCTCTTTGGCCTTTCTGTGTCTTTTGTGACACCGGTATGTTTTAGTAGTACTGACCAGTTCTTCTGTAGAATCTAAATCTAGTATTACCTGAGGTTTCTGCATGGTGAGCTGCAGGTTATTTGTTTTCAGCAGGAATACTGCACCAATGGCACTTTCATTTTAAATTTAAATTCTCTTTCTCAGTGTGATGAAGACAACATGTAATATCATTTAAGGACTCATCAGGTGAAGAATTATTTTTGAAAGAGGAAGAATTTTGATATACTACTTATAGTTGAAGCTAATATTATTTCTCTGCAGTATATTCATGGTGTTCAAAAGCACAGTACACTTTAACAAGAGCATACTGTAATTACTGTCATGCAGTAATTATAGGAAGATTTGGGCTCAATGTAAAACCTTTCCAAATTTTAGAGCCACATAAAAATGCCTTCAATTTTGTGAACTTTGTAACTCTGAACAGCTCTCCTGGGGAAGGCAGGGAGGTGGTTTAGGCCTGGGACAAGGACAGACCTAGATCATTTCTAAGGTATTCTCTAATCCTTGTTTATCTCTCAGAAGTACAATCTGGGCTCCTTCCAGCTTTCTAATGCAGGCTAGGATATTACTCTTTGAATCAACAAGAATTTTTTTTTTAACTATACAGAGTCTCCATTATCATTTAAAAAGATGCTCGACTTCACAGAAAATTGAAGAATCGTGCTCGGAAGAGGGCTCGATGGGTAAAACTACTTGCTGCACAAGCATGAGGACCTGAGTTTGAATCCTCAAGAAGCCACATAAAAGTCAGAAGCGTAGTACCAGCATTTGTAATCCCAGTGCTCTTAGAGGGCCATGGGCAGTGGGGATAAGAGACTCTCAGGAAGCTCATGGGCCAGCTAGCCTCATGCATTTAGCAGATAAACAAAGAGACCCTGTCTCAAATAAGGTGGAAGGTGAGCACACACACAGGTTTCCACATTCACATGCATGAATACACAGAAGAATACACACACACACACACACACACACACACAAAATTAAAGAATACAATCTAAAATTACGCTGAGATAGCACTTTTGCTTAGGAGATCAGCAAAAATCTAAAAGTTTAGCAACATGCTTTGTTGGAGAGGATGTAGGAAAAACACTGTCATGTATGAATGGTGGGAACACAAGTGGGCAAACTCTTGGGAAGAGAATTTAGCAATATCTGTCAAATTATAAATTCATTTCTTCCTAAACTAGAAATTCAGTTTTTAAAAATGTATTCAATAAATACACTTGCTGCTATGGTTTGGATATGGTTTGTGTGTTTGACCATCAAGGCTTCTTGTATTGACATTTAATCTCTATTGTGAAGTATTAAAAGGGTGCAAATTTATTCTATGTGATTTAGAGGTGGAGCCTTGGGAAGCGATTAGACATAGATAAGGCCATTAACGTGGAGCCTTCATGATTGAGTCCTGGTGGATTTAATAAGAAGATGGAAAGAAACCAAAACACACACACACACACACACACACACACACACACACACGCACACATGCACACAAGCACTCACGCACGCACACCTATCTTTTGCCATTTCATACTCCCTTACCTCAGGACTCTATCAACAAAAAGGCAGGCTATCATTAAATGCAGCCCCTTAACCTTGGGCCTCCAGAACCATGAGCCAAAATAACCCTCCCTTCTTTATTGCTGACTCAGACTGTGAGACTGTGTTACTTGCAACAGAAAATGGACTAAACTCTTGCACAAATGGAAAATGATGTAAGTAAAAGATTACTCAAGGCAGCACTGTTTGTAACTACGAAAGATTGAGATCAATGTAAATGTTTATCCAAAGAGGGCTAGTTACATAGATGTTTAGATAGCCACCCAAGGGAATGCCATGTAGATGTTAAAAAACAAGGAAACAGAACTCTCTATGCACCGATTGAGAAAGAACTCTACAATATAATAAGTGAAAAATGACATTTTTATATGCAGAACAATGTTTATAATATTTTATCCTTCAGGATTAAACATCTGTATTCACATTTCTTTTCTTTCTTTTCCTTTGGGATGCGTAGGGTCAGATCCAGGGCCTCATGCATGCTAGGCAAGCATTCTACCCCCAACCCATACGCTCTCTCTCTCTCTCTCTCTCTCTCTCTCTCTCTCTCACACACACACACACACACACACACACACACACACACACAGACCTTTTCCTTGTATTTGAGGTTAGATCTCACTATGCTGCCCAGTGTGACCTCAGCTTCCTATGTGCTCAGACTACAGGAGCACACCACTACCTCTGACTTCACATTTTCCCTTCCTTCCTTCCTTCTTTCCTTCTTTCCTTCTTTCCTTCTTTCCTTCTTTCCTTCTTTCCTTCCTTCCTTCCTTCCTTCCTTCCTTCTTTCCTTCCGTCCTTCCTTCCTTCTTTCCTCTCACATTTAAAAATTGTACTTTATATTAATTGTACTTGCAATTTTTTGAAACAGGATCTATACTCTGTAGCCCAGGCTAACCTGGAACTCCCTATATTGCTCAGGATAGCTTAGAACTCAAAGTGATCCTCCAGCCTCAGCTCCAGGTGGTGAAATTATAAACATGACCCACCACGTCAGACTCACATTTTCTTACATGTCCACATTCAAAGTAAGAAAAGTAGTAAGGGCAATGTCTTGGCAGATGTGGGGCAAGAATTAGCGAGAAGTTTTTTGTTTGAATCCTCTTAATATCGTGCCTACTCAAAACCAAATTTGAAATTAAATACTGTGTTCTAGTAACTGGTTCACAAAATCAATAAACACACAGAATGAAAGATTGTAAAACAAGCATAAACTAAAAAGCATCTGTTTTTCTTCCTGTCTCCTTGGAATTAATCAATTCCAGAGACAGCTGTATAGCATTTATGACTTTCTCTTTTAAATATGATAACATAAGCAACTGGTATAAAAGAAGAGTCTCATTGCCAAGGGAGAAGAAAAGAGACAGAGACAAGCTAATTTTATTTTCTTCCAGGAAAAACGTCTCCATGCGTTTATGTAAGCACGGTGTGACTGACTTGCCCAATTGCTCTGCAAAATCCCCTTAGTTCCATTTTATCTTATCTGTGATCCTCCATCCTCCACCTTGTGTACATTGGCCTATGCCTATGTTGCTCTTTGGAGCCCATGAGCTTTTAGAGCTACATTGGACACTTGGACAGAGCAGTTGCTCTGGGAGAAGCTGTAGACAATGACTGAATAGTGTAGGAGCACTGCATCCTAACAACTGGCTTTGGTTCTCAATAAACACAGAGGTATCATTAGGTTCCAGAGCTCCCTTCAGTCTCAGGCTGAGGCTAGGACTTCACACTTACTTTGCTTCTCCCCTTCCCTGCGCTGCTGCTCCCACTCTCTTACTGGCTTGTGAATGTGGGTCACAGCATTCCTTTTTGGAGAACCCAGATGAAGATGTAGTTTATTAGATTTGGAATGGCTATACCATGAAACCAAAATTTTATTTTATTCATTTATTTTATTTTTTTATGTGTATGAGTGTATTGCCTGGATGTCTGTGAGTGCACCTGTGTCGTGCAATGCCTTGGAGGTCAGAACAGGGCTTCACATTCCCCTGGAACTGGAGTTAAGGACAGTTTGTAGCCGCCATGTGGGTGCTGGGAATCGAACCTGAGTCCTCTGCAAGAGTAGTCAGTGCTCTTAACCGCTGAGCCATCTCTCCAGCCCTATTTTATTTTTTTAAAGAGGTAGAGTTGGGAAATTAGGATATCATCACTGTAAGCTGCAACTCTGCATACATTGAAAATCCTCCAGAATATACCTCATTATGTGATTATTTTATGATGCATAATAATTTTAATACTTTGTGTCTGTGAGCAAATAGACATTGCCACACATCTCCTCACAGAATCAATTTGGTTAAAGTAGAAATCCTAAACTTGGGGGGGGGGTCTCATTTTTCAAGGATTTTATTTTTATTTTATTTTTAATCGTGTGTGTGGGGTGGGGTATGCATGTGAGTGCAGTGCCCCTGAAGACCAGAAGAGCTAGATCCCTTGGAGCTAGAGTTACAGGCAGTCGTAAGCTGCCCAGTGTGGGTGTTAAGAACCAAACTCAAGTCCTCTGGAGGAGAAATAAGCACTCTTAACTGCTGAGCCATCTCTCCAGACCCAGATCTTGTATTTTTAAAGAGTAGAAGTGGAATTTACAATATTTTAGGTAGACCAACACAAAGGTAATAAAAAAAGAGACCCAGTAACATAGTGGACTGTCCACTAACCTCCTACAGCATGAGACCAGATTGTTTCTATTATTTTTTCCTGCCTACCTAAAGATGTTATTAAGGCTCAAAGAAGAATGCAGCTGTGGTAAGACATGTGTATTTGCATTTTCCCATGTAAAAGCTCATTTTCTTAACTATAGCTAATCTTTGATCTTACAAAAATATTTCTTGAGAAAATGTTTCTATTTCTGCCTTTCCATTGGTATTTGAAATCTTCCTATAGGTGGGGGGAGGCGCTTTAGTCAAATATTTGGTCATTTAAGAAGCATCCACAATGAAGAGAAAGTGGGAGAGAACATTCTTGTCTGCATGATGTAGCCTAGAGATCAAATCAAGCTTGCTGTCTATATTAGTATTGTTCTGGGAACATAGAACAATTTTTACATTTTTTACTTATTTTCTTATTTTGTGTATGCGTGTTTATGGGTGTGCATTTATGCCATGGTGCACATGTTGGAGGTCGGAGGACAACTTGTGGAAGTCAGTTCTTTCCTTCTAGGAGGTGGGTCTTGTGGATTGAATTCAGGTTGAAAGGCCTGGCAGGAGGTGTTCCTACCCACTGAGCCATCTCACCAGCCCTAGGTTATCTTTTTAAATGAAAAGCATATTTTTTGCAACATACTAAAATTATGTGAAATTCAAATTTCAGTGTCTATGAATAAAGCTTTATTGAAACACAGCCTCAGTTATTCACTGAAATTATTTCTAGCACTGCTTTCACACTATAAGAGCCTACTGATTCATTGTGAAAGGGATTGTTTGGCCCTGTAACTAGTCCAACATTCTGTCACTATGACAAAATACCTGAAATAAACTACTTAAGAGAGGAATAGAGGTTTCAGTCTGTTATGTCAGGAGGGACACGGTGAAGAAGAGCAGCTCACTTCACAGGGAAATAGAGACAGAGAATGCCTATACCCTAGGGATTTCTCCTGTCCCACCATTTTGTTCCATCTGTAGCCCCAGCATATGGGATGGTGCTGCCCACATTCACATCACATCTTCCCCTCTTAGTTAATCCTCTCTAGAAATGTCATCCCAGACACTCCCAGAGGCATACTTTACTAATCTCTGAGGTGTTTCTCAGTCCATCACATTGACAGTCAAGAATCAACATTGTAAGCCTTCTATGGTAGGCTTACAATGTATGTTGTCTACAATCTGATCCCCAGAACCTGTAATATTTTACTGTACATGGTAAAAGTGTCTGCATATATACATAAAGTTATGGACCTTGATGTAAGAAAGCATCTTAGATTACCCAAGTAAACCCAATCTGATTATGTGAGCTCTTCAAAGCAGAGAACTTTCTCCCACAGAGTCAGAATGTCACAAGGGAAAGTCGAAGATCCAAAGCATGAGTAAAATTTAATGTGTTGTTGCTTGTGTAAGATGGAGCGAGCATTGTGACAAGGTGCAGGCCGCTTTACAGAACTGAGAGAAGTGATGACCCACAAGCAAATGTGGCCTCCTGCCACACCCAACTGCATTCTAACAGCAGCCTGAATGATCTTGCAAGCAGATTCTTTCCCTAGAACATCCAGGAACCTGTCCTGCCAACTCCCTGGCTTTTATCTATCTGTCTCTCTGTCTATTTGTCTATCCATACATCCATCTATCCATTCATCTATTGCCATACTAACTAGCTGAGCTGCATAATGCTGAATTTCTGACCAAAGAAATGTGAGATTATAAATGGGATTTATTTTAAACCACTGACTTTGTAGTATTTTGTTGCAACAGCAATAGGAAATGCCTATAGTCCTGAAGTCTAAAATAGATACTCTCTGATCCTTTCCAGATAAATTTGGCCAAATCCTCATATCAGGTTCCTTGTTAGTCAAATTGTGGGTCCTCAGACCAGCCACATTGATATCACTTTGCAATTTGTTAGTCCTGCAGAATCTCTGGCCTCATTCAGACCTACTGAATCAGAACCTGCATTTTCACAAGATCCATATGTGGTTCCTTTGTGTACTGAAACCTGAAAAGCTGTGTCTCCAAATGTATCTTGCAGTGGTCTTCGCTTAGAACCAAGATGTTCTTAGCTTCCTTCGCCTGGGTATGGATGAGCAGACCTGCCTATGTAAATAGTAACAACTAGGAAAGCTGCACCTGCACTTAGCTGATTATTTCATATTACAATAGTCACCAACATCCTCATCTTCATCCTCAGTATGATATCCACCACACTTGTCATACCAAAGCTGAACCAAACCCAAGCTTCTTCTTTCCCCCACCTATAGTTATTAAACCTATCACTTGAATCTGACTCCATTGACTCCCTAGAGGTCCACTGTACTGATTCTCTAGGCTGCTGTCTGAAGTTATCAAAACTAGGTGTGTGGAAACAGCAGACATTTATACTTTCACAGTTCTGGAAGCCAAAAGTCAGAATGGAGGTGTCACCTGACTTGATTCCTTCTGGAGAGTTTGAGAGATCAGACATTCCATGCTCCTCTGGTGGTTGATCACTCCCCTTGGGGTGCCATGGCTTAAACATGGTCACCGTAAATGTTACCTGCATCTTCTAGGCAGGCATCAAACTCATGATCCTCCTGCTTCTGCCTCCAAAATGCTGGGATTACAGAAGTGTCAACCATATCTGGTTCTGCCTTTCTCTTAAAAGGATATCTGCCATGAGGAATAATCTCATTGTGAGGTCCTTAATTACATCTGCAAAGACCATTTTTTCTAAATAAGGTTCTATTCACACGTTGTGGGGGAATGAATAAGACTTGGGACTCAGCAAGAACCTTTTGAAGGCTACTATGCAACCCACAACAATTTCCACAAATACCTTGAGTCACCTTAGCACATGAGTTGTTGCAGTGAGGAAAATCAGTACCTTGACAGCTTCTCCATAGGTCTTAAGGTGAGGAATGAGCAGAGGATAGTGAGAAGGTCTTGATGCCGGGAGCAGACAATTACAAGGAGAATCTTAATAATCCTCTTCCAGGCCACAGGCTCGGCCTTGTGCTCAGTGAACACCTTGCTGGCAGGTAGGCAGATATGGTCTTTCCACTCATTCATACCTCCATAGGTGCAGTCACCACCAGCAGCAGCTGTTTTTCCATTTTTACAGGTGCTGCTCATTCGTTCTCACAGGCATCAAGGCTGTTCTTCCACTCGCCCTGGGCTGAGGCTGCTCTTTTGCCTGCCCTGGGCTGAGGCCACTCTTTTGCCTGCCGGGTGCCATCTTTTGTTGTTGCTGTTTTTGCCCGGTCCCAGACCCCAGGGCTGGTGAGGAGACTGTGTTAGTGGAGCTGCATTCAGACACAGGAGACCAGGTTCAGTGACACAGATCTGCTTTATTGCAGGAAGGCACAAGCTGATTATACGGGTAGTGGTCCAATCATAGCACAGCAAGTAGGATACCTTATTAGCATAACAGACAGCATCCTATTAGCATAACAGACTTAACGTCCTATCACAGAATACCTGGTAGGATGCCTCATTAGCATACTGGGTTTCAGATTACAGAGCCTGGATTCCTGGAAACCACGTGACCCTGACTGTTGCAATATCTAAGTGTTGCAATTTTGGATTCCAAGGGTGGTGATTAGGGAATGGTGAGCTCTAGGCATCCATCTCATTATCTGGCAATGGGAGCAATTGTCACAAAGCATTTCTTGTGGCTCCAGCAGTCGGGCCGTTGCCTCGGGCCAGCTGTATGGCTGTCAATAAGACTTTTACCCTAGGCTCAAGCCTGTGTCCCACATCTCCCCCTTTTTTATTTTTAAAGGTGAGGTGTAGTTTAGAATATATAGCATATTGATATCAGTCCAGATACATCAAGGCAAAGTAGAATGGCTCAGGGAGTCATTGTATCAAACCCCCCTCCCTCAAGATGGTGAGCTTCCTTAAGAGCAGGTTGTGCCAACTCCATGTCAACCAGTAGGAGTCAAGATTTTTTTGTCTCAGCATTGTTGTTCCCACCTCAAGTGTCACTCAGCATAATGGACTGTGCCTGTCTTAGGTTGTCCTGTCTGTCGGGATCTTACCCGTCATTGACTACCAGCCCTCGAAGGGTGGGTCCCTTTGTGTGGTTTGGCCGAGGGAGAAGCAGTACATTTAGTATTGGCTTGTCTATAGGCCTCCTCAGGGGTCAAGAATTTGTTGAAAACCACTGGAAGCCAATTATAGGTTGGAAAGGGCAAGGAACAGTGGGTCCTTGTTTGTAGAGACATGCCTGGCAAGATCTGGAGGGAAGGGCAACAGCTAACTGAACCAGAGAAATACAAGTTTTAACAAAATTAAGGAGACTCTTGACAATACAGGGTCCAAAAATCAGGAGAAGAGTTAGTATAATAAGGGGACCAGCTAAGGCAGATGAGATCATGGTAAGCCAAGGGGAGATGGAAAACATAGATTCGTACCATCCTTGAGACTGATGTCTCAGTCTCTCTCATTTTAAGAGTCTTTTGTTGACTCTATCAAGCGATCTTTTTACAATTTTAGAATTATTAGCATAGAAACAACATTCTTTTTCCAAGGCTACACATAATCCCCCTTGTTGGAAAAGTATGAGATTAAGGCCTGTCCTGTTTTGTAAGACCATCTCAGCCAGTGAAGACAATCTACCAGGTAAGGTTGATGGGTTGGTGAAGGTTAACAAGAGTTGCTAGCACTTGAGAGTTAACAATACTGATAGCATAAATAATAAGGAACATAGACAAAGGTTTTCCTCTAGATTGAGGACTAAGCTCAGCTAATGTCTCTGTTTGCAGAGTGAAATGTTCAAGGTCTCCCTAGGTTGGTGGCTTTTGTTGTCTGTGATGTTGGGTCGATCTCTCGGTGGTCATTTTTTTTAGGGCTGCCATCTCTGGGGTCGGTGGTTGTGGAGGGAGGTTTTCTGTTGCAGGCAATTCTGATGTTCCAGGCTGGGATCCAAATGGGGGCTGGAACATTATCTGGAAAGACATAAGCATAGCCTCACCCTTGTGTTAACAACAGGTGTCAATAATATGATGGATATATTTGAGCTTGCCAAAGGAAGGGTAGTGAGTGATGTCCATCTGCCAGATCTTGTTAGGGAAGGTGCGAGACCAATGATCCTGTCCCCCACAGGCCCAACATTTGCCTTTGTCCATCTTGGCCTGTGGCTGATGAGCAGCCAGTGCTTCAGCAAGAGCTGTGGCATGAGCTTGAGCAGTCCCCACATCCCGACAGGCCAGAATCCATTCAGAGACATTCTTGTGTCTAACAGATCCTATGGCAAGGCGACACTTGGTAGAGCAGCCTTTTCAGGCCCCCCGATGGCTGATTTTTCTATTAACAATTTGTTGGCACCTTTTAACGAAGTCAGAGAAAGGGTCACCTGGTTTTTGTATCAATTTGGTCAATTTGGTATCCTCACGAGTCGGCATACTTTGGAAAGCATGGAGTGCACAAAGCCACACTTGTTCAAATTAACGAGGATGCCCCTGTGCCTGGGCTTGTGGGGTTTTAAAATTGTCACACCCTACTAAGGCCTCAAACCCAATGTTTTGGACATTGGCATCTCTATTGCACTCTGCCTGTTGTTTGCATTCATCCTGATAAGCAGCCTTTCATAAGAGAATATCACCTCCCTGTAGACAGGCACGGGCAATATTTTGCCAGTCATAGAGGGTGTTGGCCACATGGCTGATTGTATCTAATAGCTGACCAAACCAAGGGGAATGAATGCCATCCTCAATAGCTGCCTTACACAGCTTTTTTAAAATATGGATTCTAGACATTAGGGTTCTGTAGCCCCTGATTGACGGTAACCGGGAAAAACTGTAGAAAATCACCCATAATATCATAGGAGAGGGGCCTAGTCTGGAGGGGCTTCCAGTCCTCCTCTGGAAGGGAGGGGTAGATGGACTGGGGGGAAAGTTCCTTAGAGCTAGTGCAAGATGGCAGAAAGTAGCCATCGCCCCATAATGGCAGAGCAGGGGCTGCCTTAATGTCCCGTTTTTCATCAAAGCCAATACAAGATGGTGGAGGGTAGCCACTGCCCTATAATGGTGGGGCAGGGGCGATCTTGACTTCCTGTTTTTCATCGGGGGGCCCTTGGACCCAAGTTCCTCATTTTTTAACTCATTATCAGTAGTCATCGTTTTTGCATCAGAAGAGAAATCAGTTAGTTGGTTTTGACTGGAAATGCCTGGGATAGGCCATCCCCAGCATCCTGTTGTTGTATTTGCTCATCTATCTCCTTTAATAGGAGACTGTGTTGTTCAGGGGCTTCGGGGGGAATCCCCTGAAGAAAGGCCAGAATGGCTGTCACAATGGGGTAAAATGGCCCAGACTGTGGGCATCCCTCCCTGACTTCTTTATGCCAGGCCAAGAATAGAACGTGAGCCCACTGCTCGGGATCCCAGCAAGAATCTGTAAACCAATGGGCAAGAGCTAGTGCTTCATCTAATACCTTAGTTACTTCATTCTCTGTTACCCTAATTTGCCTACTCCTGAGGAGAGAAACCAGCGCAGCAGTGTGGGGGCTGGCAGCAGCTGGATGACTATTCCCCATACTGGAGGTCACTCACCCTGCAAGGCATTCCCAGAAGGACTCAGGAGCCGTTCAGGAAGATGAATGGCAGAGACAGGAAAGACATGCCAAATCAAAGACTGTGAGCCAGGAGAATGAAAGTGGCAAGTGCCCACAGAAGAATCATTGGCAAAGGGGGCATTGGATGCCCAAAGTGTTACAGCCCAAGTGTTACAGCCTCGTGGGGTCAGGCTTTTTGAGCCCCACATTGGGCGCCAGCTGCTGTCACTGCCAGCGGTGGCCGCTCCTCCATTCCCACGGGCGCCGCTCCTTTGTTCTCATGAGCATCGAGGCTGCTCCTCTGCTCACCCTGGGCTGAGGGCACTCTTCTGCCCGCGCGGTGCTGTCTTCTGTCATCACTGCTTTTGCCCGGTCCTGGACCCCAGGGCTAGTGAGGAGACTGTGTCAGTGGAGCTGCATTCAGACACAGGAGATCAGGTTCAGTGACACAGATCTGCAGGAAGGCACAAGCTTATATAGGGGTAGTGGTCCCATCGCAGCAAGTAGGATACCTTATTAGCATAACAGGTTTAGCGTCCTATCACAGTACAGCAAGTAGGATACCTTATTAGCATAACAGACTTAGCGTCCTATTAACATAACAGACTTAACGTCCTATCACAGAATAGCCAGTAGGATGCCTCATTAGCATACTGGGTTTCAAATTACAGAGCCTGGATTCCTGAAAACCACGTGACCCTGATTGTTACAATATCTAAGTGTTACAATTTTAGATTCCAAGGGTGGTGATTAGGGAGTGGTGAGCTCTAGGCATCAGTCTCATGATCTGCCAATGGGAACAAATGTCACAAGGCGTTTTGTGTGGCTCCAGTGGTGGGGCCATTGCCTTGGGTTTGCTGTATGGCTGTCAATAAGACTTTTACCCTAAGCTCAAGCCTGTCTCCCACACATAGGAATGGGTTTGTGTGACAGCTTTCAGAGAGTTCAATGTGATGGAGAAAGATGAGTTTGAACTTACTAAATCCGCAGTCCAGGTTAAAGGAAAGGGACACCTCAGGTTTTTGTGTGTGTTTTTTTTTTTCTTCGACTAAAGTTGCATTTGATATCCAGCCAAACTCTGTGATTTTTCCCTACAGAAGCAAAATTTCTACATCCATCATTTATTATGTATTTATTTACTTATTTATGTCAGTTCTGGATATAGAACCCATGGCTTCCCATGTGGTGGTAGACAAGCACTCTCTCACTGAGGTACAACCCAATCCTGTCCCTCATTTGTCAGGTGGAACTACTATTAATCAGCCATAAAAAGCTCTATTTATTTACAGACACCACTTTCTAAAGAGTATGGTAATTAGCTTATTCCTTTTTCATTTTATTAGACGTGGTAAACAACTTGTTCTCATTCACCATTCAATCCCTAGAAGCATGGCTGCCACAAATTCAGTGCTTGATAAATATTTATAGGGGCAAGGAAAATAGACTATTTCCATTTGGAGAAATGAAGATCTATCTGAAACATGAGTGAGGATGGAAAAGCCTGCTCATTAATATCTTGCTAGTCAAATAAGTCAGTTTCTAGGTAAAATCTAGTAAAAACCCATTGTTTGTGATAGTAGAGGCTTTGTGGATGAGAAAGGAGGTGAAAATGTATCATTTGCCATCTACTCTAGCCTTAGAAGATTTAAAGTAGGGTGCACTGCAATGTTCTCTAAACTGCAGGATAAAGATGAACCTCCAAACCCAAATCACCACATTAACAACATGGGCTATTTTTCAAAACAAAAATAAAAACAAGGTTATATGATCATCTTGGAAACATCTCTGCACCAAGGCAGAGAAAATTACTGTAATGATTGATTTTAATTTAGCACAATTCTATCTTTAATAAGTGAAATTTTCTTTCTTAAAAGAAATCTGAAATATCTTGGAGAGGCTGCCGAGAGATGTCAGAGCTAAGCTTTGCAGGTGAAAAAACATGGAATGGTGTTCTTAAGGAGAGTTCTGGACAGTATTAAAATTGACTAATTCATTACAAGAGCCTTTGGTGAGCTTATTACAGGTTCTTCATTATTGCAGGGCTTCCAAAAGAGCTTAAAGGGCCTTGGAATGTGAAATGAACAGTACATCTTGCTTTGATACCCCTCCAACACCTCATTTTTTTAAAAAATAAGATAGATATAAAAAGCCATGCAATGGTTTTTATATGATTTGAACCTTTAACATTTTGGTTGTTAGCCTTAGCCTTTAATGGCTGTGCTCTCCCTCCAGTCCTGCAATGGTTTTTAAATGTTATTTTGCATGATTCAGATAGCTCAGCAATTCATTTATGGCTATTCCATTTTGTTCCACAAAGTCATTATCTCATATACAAAATATTTTTATTGCTGTATACAAGCATGCTTTATTAGTTTCCATCATAATTCAGGTTTACAATGCAATTATATCCTTCTGTTATATTAGCATTCATCATAATTCTCTTATTCTTTGACAGGCATGGTTGAGTATCAAACTATATAAATGCAAAAAATATCTTCCTTTTCTTTGTTAAGTGGTCAATTCTGGATCAACTCCCTGGGTATGTGATATACTGAAGGACAATTCCAAAACAGTCTTAAATGTAAACCTTGCATCTTCTTTAAAAATCTCAATTTAGAGCTTGTCCACATGATATATATTTGCTATCTGGTCACTGTTAAGAGAAATTATACAGGACTGGGGATATAATTCAGTGGTAGAGTGCTTGCCTAGCAAGCATGAGGCCTTTAGTTGGACCCCAGCACCACAAAATAAGGAAAGAGGGAATGAAGGGAGAGAGGGAGGAAAGGAAAAATTATACAAAACAGAGAGACGAGACAAAAAAATGCCATAGCCTCAGTGGTATATTGAGCAAAGGGCTCACTCAAGGATAGTGTGAGGCAAGGTACTTTTTTTGTTCACTTTACCATAGGCTAACAGCCAGAGACCTAATACAGTGCCATGAAAACTTCAAGGATATTGTCTGGTAGAAGGGCAAAGCATTTATTTCTGTTAGAAAAGACAGCATCAAAGGTTCTAAGTTGGCGTGCTGTTGGGTTTGGAGGTTTGTGCTCTATGGATACATGTTGCACCTAAGCTGTTTCTCCCAGCCCTCCTTTATTAAAGTGCTTGTCTAGCCATGCTCTTCATCTGATCATCACACCAGTCTCAGTATCCTCTGCACCTCACATCAGTTGATGACTTTGAAAATATTTTGGGGATGTCCTCATTTCACATCATTATTTTAGTTGTTTTCTAAAAAAGAAATCATAGTTTAGAGCCCCTTTATACCTTGTACCCCCACTAAGAGGTAAATGTTCTGGACTAGCCCTGTGGGAAGGAAAGCAGAGTAGAAAGACCTTCAATATGAAAACACAAGATGAAAAATCACTGAGGTAAGGAAAACAATACCTTCAGTCTTTGCAAAGAAAAAAAACAATCACCATAGAAACCAATGTGGTAAAAAGGACTTCGGCTCTTATTCTTCTCTGGTTGCTACAAAGAGGGAAGACACTAGGTTGAAGCAATAGGAAAGGATAAGGAGATGAGTTATTTTTAAACAACTGGCATCTGATTATAAGTCTTTTCTCCTCTCAATGCACCCCATGGGATCCTACAGCTGACCAGACTAAGAGCATGTCTTTTCCCCCATGCCTGTTAAGAAAAGAAAAGTAAAAATTTGCCATCAATTACTTTGCTCTGTTGGGATTCTTAATTCCTTGCCTCACCTTGTTTTCCAAGATTACTCAAGTCATCCTTTAGGCCTAAGCAAGCCATCTGGTTATTACACACTTATGTCAGGGGGGTAAGACATGGGTTAGAGAGACATGAACATCCATTCACCCCAGATAGGGTACAGACCAAAAAAATTATTTCATCTGAGCCTAGTTGGTTAAGCAGTGAGTATACTTGGGGTTCTTTACAAGATCATGAGCAACAAAATAATGGTGGCTACACCACCAAAGAAATAATGTGTGTGTCCCCCACCAGCATTCCCAACAGATGTTAACTGCTTATATATCCTCCAGGAGGGGCAGGACCTAGTGCAGGGGCCTCCTGGGCTCTCATGTGTGCTGCCCTGTGAACCCTTGCTTCCCTGCACAACTGAATGATAGTGGGCCTAATCTTGGGCAATTACAGCTGCTCTGAGTTCAAGAAAGCAATGGTCATATCATGCCCGAGGAATCAAGTTCAGTGTGGAAAAAAGAAAAGTGCTCTTGAAATACAAGTTGCTGGTTGATCCTCTATTATATTGATGAGCTTTCCCTTCTCTGCTGTTACACACCCCTCACGGTACCCAAGAGTGACTTCCTCAAACTATTGCCTTGAGGTTCCTTTTAAAAACACTGTTTGGGACCTGGAGATATGGCTTAGTGATTAAGAGCACTTACTGCTCTTGCAGAGGATTCAGGTTTGGTTTCCAGCACCCACATCACAGCTCAGAACATTCTATAACTCCAATTCTAGAGGATTCACTGCCCTCTTCTGACCTTGTCAGGCACCAGGCATGCACTTATATATATGCAGGCAAGTACTCATACACATAAACATTTTTTTAAATCTTTTGAAAAGCTTGGTTTGTTCTGCTGTAAAAACATTTAAACTAAGAAGTAAAGAAAAATTGCCCCGACCTGCGGAGCAACAGCGTGGGGCACTGAGACTGAACCTGGAGGAATGAATAGACAGGGGGCACGAAGAAATGGAGACAAGACAGTATTCTGATCAAGTCTCTTTTATTGAGCAATCACACAGTGTTAATAAAGTAAAGCGGAGGGTGGGGGAAGGTAAAGGGTGGAGAGAAGGCGGGGGTAGTGGAAGGCAGCAAGGCCCTGCTGGGGAATTTCTACTGCAGTCATGAGCCCTGGTGGTTTCACAAGATAAGGAAGTAAAATGTAGAAAAAAATCAGGGCAAGAAAAACATGTTTTTACAAGGCCACCTGGTTGTTTCAAACTGGGGCAGGGGTACACTTAAGGCTTGGCCTCCAACATCTCCTCCCTTCTACTTTAATAAAGGTAGTCCAGACTCCTCCCATGAGAGGCTATAGTTCTCACAGTTTTTGCTCTTGGTACTTTTGGGGAGGCGAGGCAGAGCAGTGAGGGACCTTTGGGTCCCTGCCCGGGTGACTGCGCCTGTCTTAGGTTGGAAGGGATCTCCCCCAAATCATACACCATCATGGGATGAGGCCACAGCTTTGGCGGCCCTCCTGTCTTAGGTGTTTTAGTGAGGGGGCCACTTCTCTTACCCGTCTCTGGCTGCCAGTCAAGCTCGGCGGGCAAAGATGAATGTACCAACCTCATGCTAGTCTGGTTTTTGATGGAAGTGAGAGGGGGTGGGGCCTAAGAAGACCGTT
>NW_008352720.1:74310-76385 GCF_000622305.1 Nannospalax galili | reverse complement strand
GCCCACTTTCCCATGTCTATGCTGAGATTTTGTCTGGATCTCTATTATGGTTTCTGAGAGAAGTTGAACATCATCAATCAATTGTTGGGAGAGTTTATAGTAGGTGTGGGTGGCCATCCCCAAGCCTGCAGTTCCAGTAGCCAGCCCAGTGGTTACACCGAGTGTTATCATTAAGGGAATCATTTGGCCGGCTCTTTTGGGACGGCCTCCCACGTATTCAAAGGCAGGAACGGGGAGGGGCTTGCTGCCTAGAATGATATCTAGATCTGGAAATAAGACGGCGAGGGCACATTGACCTGTCCAATTGAACGGAAGGAAGTTATGTGCCCATCCGCCCCCCCAGACAAAGACACTCCCAGCAGGTGGGCAAACATCAGCATCATATGAAACAGAAATGTTTGAGCTGCAGGAAGTTGAATAAATGTTCCCCAAATCGACACGGGAGCCATTTGGGTATGGTGTGGCAAAAACACAGATCCCGGGTAATATGGGCATGGATTGGACTCTTATGGGAGGAGCTAGGGTGCAATTATGGGGTGGCTTAAATAGCTCAGACTCTGAGGTATTGGAGATGGTGGAAGCGTTAATGATCACAGCAAGGGGTTTGGGGGGTCCAACCTTTTGGCAGATCCAGCAGTCCTCGGCTATAGAGGGGGCTGTCTGGTTTAGCAACATATAGGTAAGTTCTAGTAAGCTTAGCGTCTGTGGGTCAAGGTCTAGTTCTTCTCTATCCTCAGGCAACACTAAAGGGTGGTAATTGAGTTTAGGGTACAGGGCTTGAACTCTTTGTTCAATCTCCTTATTTACTCTTGTTTGTCGTGCTTTGTCTTGAACCCCACCACCATCCTATATCCTATGGGGGCCTCTAGGTCCCAACATAGGTCCTCTCCAACATTGCCATGACATTGGGAGGGTGCCAAATTTCCCCCGTCAATGCCCAGGGGTGTCCTGGGTTGTCTTATCCCAGTCCAGTAGGTCTTGTTTCTGTAAGAGCATTGTTGAGCAAAGTCATAGCAAACAGAGTGTATGGTCTGATAGAACGAGGTGCAAGGGCAGGGGCCAGGCTGGCCATTAGCAGGGGGGATCACCTTGGGCTTAAGTATACAAACCCATTGCTGAAATCTGTGAGATGGGCTATTGGTATTTGTATAATGCATCATATGGGCCTGGCGATCCCCACAATCAGCCTGTCTGGTAAAAAATGCCCCGGTGGGAGCCATGAAGGCCTTGTAGACCCCACAGGTTAAGGGGCAGCCCTGGTATGATGTAAGGCTTAACTTGGCCTGTATTTCCTTCCTCATCCTTCCAAGTAAGGATCTTAGAACTCTGCTTAGGGTGGGAGGTCTGGCCTATTCCTTTTAGATGAGTCATGGAAACCATGCATGGCCACTCCTTAGGCCAGTGTCGCTCAGAGATAATTGTAGCATCAGCCCCAGTATCAATGAGTCCCCTAAAGGGCTTATCATCTAGCCACAGGGTGAGCATAGGCCTATCTTCAGTAACTTGTTGTGCCCAATATATCTCTGAAGGCCCAGGAGGCCCAGAGCGGGGGGAGTACTAGAATGGGCATCTGTATTGGCAGGGAGTAGTAGGAGGTATGCAATCCGGTCCCCCTGATTAATTTTTATGGGCCCAAGAGTGGAAAGGGCTAAAAGTGCAAGTTGTCCAGTGAAGCTATTATCTATTATTCCCGGGGCTATTTGGAGACCTTCCAAGAGCATGCCTCCTCTGCCTATTACATATCCTGTCAATTCAGGTGGAAATGGCCCAAAAATATCTGTGGATATGAGTTGAAACCCTAGTTCTGGAATTAATATTGTAGAGGTGGAGGCACAGAGGTCCAATCCGGTACTCCCAGGGATAACTCTGAGGAGGGAGCTAAATTCCTGATCTGTGCTGGTGGGGTGAACCTGATAGCCCCAGGGTTCAATCCCTTTGATGGGGCCAGGGGCTGGCCCCGTGAGAAGTTTCCCTGCCTAGGGGCTAGGGTTTTTCCTTCATTATCAGTTTTAGAGCGGCATTCATTGGCCCAATGGCACCCCTTTTTGCACCTAGGGCAAATGGTCTTGGGCAAG
>NW_008352720.1:73896-74161 GCF_000622305.1 Nannospalax galili | reverse complement strand
CCAGTGAGGAAGTGGCGGGCCCCTTAGGGGGAAGATGCCGCCATGCCTTGATTGCAGCATTCTGTATCTGAGCTAAGAGGCCCAGGGGAAAGGCAGCCTGTTGCAGATGTTCCCTCTTTTGTAACATTCATCACAGGGCCCTGGGCCCTCAGATGGCTCGATTTCAGTTTCCTTGGAGAGGCCAATGTTGGTCTGTTTGGGTTCTTAAGGTTTCAATAAGAAAAGGCAGTTATGAGAACCTTCTCAGGTCCAAAGGTCCGATAAT
>NW_008352720.1:64593-73638 GCF_000622305.1 Nannospalax galili | reverse complement strand
CCTTAATCCCTCGTGCTCTGAGGGACTCCTTGAGTCCCTGAAGAAATTGTCCCTGAGAATCCAAAGAGTTGCCCATGCTGTCTGAGAATCGCCCTTGCGTGAGCCTCGCCGGTCAGTATAAGTGCTGACACACACCCGACAGACCCGGTCGCCTGTTAGTAACCGTAGATCTTCAGTGGATGGCTTAGAAGGAACAAGTACACCGCTCCTCCTACTCCAAGCAAGCTGGCAATTTCTCAGGAGCTGGGGTCCCTCCCTATTGTGGGACTAAGAATCTCAAGCACTAATAATGCCTATCTATTGGGTGCGTCAACCTTACCTTCTCTTCTACCGATCTGTCTCACGGCGGTCGTTCTGTGGCGATCTAGGGGGTTCGTGGGGGGTGCCTGCGCAGGCTCTCTGTGGTTGACGTTCCTCTCGGTGGTCTTCCTTGAGCCTCACGTTGGGCGTCAGAAGTGCCCTGACCCGCGGAGCATCAGCGTGGGGCACTGAGACTGAACCTGGAGGAATGAATAGACAGGGGGCACGAAGAAATGGAGACAAGACAGTATTCTGATCAAGTCTCTTTTATTGAGCAATCACACAGTGTTAATATAGTAAAGTGGAGGGTAGGGGAAGGTAAAGGGCGGAGAGAAGGCGGGGGGAGTGGAAGGCGGCAAGGCCCTGCTGGGGAGTTTTTACTACAGTCATGAGCCCTGGTGGTTTCACAAGATAAGGAAGTAAAATGTAGAAAAAAATCAGGGCAAGAAAAACATGTTTTTACAAGGCCACCTGGTTGTTTCAAACTGGGGCAGGGGTACACTTAAGGCTTGGCCTCCAACAAAAAATCTCAAAATAGAAATGAGCTGTAATGCTATCTCACAGAAGTTGAGCTTGATACTTTGCTGTAGGTCTTCTTTTCTGTACTTTTTATTATATTTTATCTATTTATTTTGTGCACATGTGTGTGGTGAGCATGTGCCACAGCATGTGTGGAGGCCCAAGGACAGACATTCCAGGGAAATCTGTCCTCTCCTCCCATCATCTGGGTCCCAGGGATCAAACTCAAGTCTTCAGCCTGGTTGGCAGATACCTTCACCTGCAGAGCCACCTCACCAGGTATTTATTCACATAGGTACCTTGCATATTGACTGAGTTGCTCATTCTCTGCTTGCTTCTCATTTTCTCCTCCTTGCCCTTGCTCTGTGCCCAGAGACTGATCCTCATGGGTGACATCAGTGGCCTGTCTTCCTCTGGATCTAGTTGGGGTGAGTCACTAGGAAGCCAAAGGATTAGAGGACAGAATGAGGGATCTGGTATTTGCTTGCTCTATTTCTGCCACTCCCAGCCACCTCGGAGCTTAAGGCTTCTTTCCAGAGCTAGTCCCACATCTCTTTCAGGTCTCCCTGACCCTTCCCACACCTTCGAAGGAATTTGTTTACTAATGTTCCTCCGTTAAATGCTCTGACCTAATGCCAGGAATTATCCAGTACTGACTAATGTTTTGACACACAACATATTTTGCATAACTGGTAACTATTTGTTAAGAAACAATACCCAAAACATTAGAAATAAGGTAAAGGGGAGGAGGCATGTTCTTTCAGTGTCAGACCAGAAGTATTGTACCACCAAACCATTTAATTCTGTAGGAGAATCTTTCCGTATTTGACTTGGTTATTTGCTATCTGATTAGACCTCAGACACTGTGAAGTTATATATTAACTTGTAGATTATTTCTGTCTGGTAGAAAAGATAACCCCGAAGGTTATGGTTTTATTGCTCCATGACTCATTAATCAGTTTGTGTCTTACAAAGCCCCAATTCTAACAATCTTTTTTATTACGGCTTATAAATACCCAGTTCATTGCTTGTTCTTCCAACCAGATATACCATCTCACTGATGCCGTCTCTAATAAAGTGAAGAAATATTTGATACATGATTGTTTTACACTTATGTAAAATTTTATTTTTTTAAATTATGCTTTAACATACTTCATCTTGTTTTACACTATATACTTCTATTTGAGGATTTCATTCGTACAGACAATGAAATATGATCATATTCACTCCATTTCCCCCTCCAAATTTCCTTGAATCTCGCCATACATATCCATCTCCCAACTTCATGTTTTCTTTCTCTTTTATTTAATAATGCACTAAATTTATTTAGTGATGTTTATATGTGTATGGGGGTTAGGGCATCCGTTGAAACATGGGCAACCTACCAATGGCCATACCCCCAAAGAATGATTCTACATCCTCCAGTAGCTATCAGTTGACAGCAGCTCCTCATTTAGGAGTGGGGCTTGGTAAGTTCCCCCCATTCATTTATGCTGGAACTTTAGTTGGGTTGATCTTGTGCCGAGGTAACCACAGCTGCTGTGAGTTCATGGGTGCAGTAGCTATGTCATGTCTCCTTCCCAGGTCTTACATTTTTTCAACTTCTCTTCTGTGATGTTCCCTGAGCCTTGGCTGAGAAGTTGATAAGGATGTCCCATTTAGGGTTAAGCACTCACAGTCACTTGTCTCAGCACTTTGACCAGGTACAAGTCACTGCATTGATTGCTGCCCACTGCTAAAAGAAGCTTCTCTGACCAAGGTTGAGAATAGCCCAGATGTATGTGTGTAAACAGAAACATTTAGAAAGCCGTTTGACAACATGGCCATTTAGCAAAAGAACCACAACAATGACTTAGGAGGATATCCCTAATGGTGGCACTTTTATCTTGGGAGTAACCAACAACTGTCTAATTAGACTTAAGGCGCACTCAATAGGGAGAAAGTCATGCCTGATACTGTAAACCTAGCCAACTACCAGTGGCCAGAGAAGTCAAAGACCCTGGAGGAGAATCTACTACTGCCATTTTCCTAAACTAATGTAACTTCAAACTGTATTCTAAATACTTATCCTTATACCCACACATAAATGTAGTTCTCACCCCTCATCAAAGAGGTTTCTTTTTACAATAGATGGAGACTATTACAGAGACACACAACTGATGAAAATTCAGAGAACAAGTGACCATGAGGTTCCCAACCCCAATGGATACATCTAAAATATAACCCCTATACCTAAGGCTCAGGAAACATTGCACAAAAAAGTGTAGAAAGATTGTAAGAGCCAGAAGACCAGGATGCCTGCTGTTAGATAGCATCTTCCAGACATGACAGGGAAGCTTCACCCATGTAATTTCAACAATTTTGTTGCCTAAACAAAACCTGCATGTGACACCACCAGCCGACTTGCCAGTGTGGATGGGTGGAATTTCACAATGTCACACATCTAGACAAAAAGCTACAGGCAATCAGTGGCTGCTGAGAGAAGGAGAATAAGCTTTCTCCAAGGACAAACTCCTTGATAAATTATCCAATTCCAAGTAGTTAGCTCTAAAAACCACATGTACACAGAAGCAACACTAGATAGACTTAGTCAGTTTTTTTTTTTGTGTGTGTGTGTGTGTGTGTGTGTGTGTGTGCGTGTTTGTCTTGGCATTTCTTGCTCACACTCTAGGTGGTCCTGTTCTGCTTTATTCCCACCACAGCCACCAAGCAGTCTTTCCAGGACTTATAGCCAACCTGAGACACAGTTACTATGCCTGAGCATGCTGTTTGCTAACAATAGCTCCTTCCATGTGGTGAGTCCTTGCTATATATAGACGCCAAGGTGAGTGTCTAATATTCATGATCTCTTTGGGTTCTTATGACTGTCAGTTAGCCAGGCCCAGTTATATTTCTATGGTCTCTCTATAAAGAGGTCAAGTTGAAATTTAAACCCAGGCCTGATCGTAAAGTTGTGCCCTTGGGTTCAGAAATAGGAACCAACTGGATATGTATTGACTACCAAAGGGAGTAAATTAATGAATAAGTAAGACCATCTTAAGAACACTCAGGTGGAAGACCACAGTAACAGTCTTAAAAACTGGCCGTATTCCTATAAGTGGCTGTTTCTGAGGCTTCTTCTTGTCCCCTCTATTGACATTTCTCTACACAGTCTGCTTATCTGTCTTCTAGTTCATGCTCTGACAAACTTTTTTTTAAAGGGGCAGATGGTGAATATTTTAAGTTTTATGGGCCAAATATAATCTCTGTCACATACTCTTTTATTTTGGCTATAAAAATATGAAACATTAGCTTGTGGGTCATTCAAAAAACTTCAAGAGCCAGATTTGATCTACAGGTTTTAGTTTATTGATCTGTCTTCTAGCTCATTAATTCTCTCTGCATATCTCTCTAACCCACTGTTCAATTCAATCACTGCATTCTTAATTTGGGTTGCATTTTTTAAGTTCTAGAATTTATATTTGGTTCTTTTGAATAATGATCAGTTCACTGTCAAAGTTTCTATCTGAAGTTTTTGTTTGTTTAGTTGGTTAGTTCATTTTGATTTCATTTTATTTTTGTTTTTTTTTTTTTTTTCTGTTGTTGCTGTTTTGGAATAAGGTCTGAAGTAGCTCCAGTTGGCCTCAAACTTACTAAACATTCAAGAATGACCTTGAACTCAAGATCTTCCTGCTTCTGCTCCACCCCAAGCACTGGTATTACAGGTGTGCACTGCCATCCCCCGAAATGTCAGTGTTCTTAATTCTTTATCTCTGTGAACATTGGAAGGCTAATTGTGATATTTTAAAGTCTGCATCTCATAATTCCAGAATTTGCATACAGGTAAATGTGCTTCTATTTTCTATCATTTCTACTGCTTTAATTTATGCCACCTTTCATTATTATGTTCTCATGGTTTGGTTTATTATTAAATGTTAGGCATTGTATTTGCAGAATTGTTTATAAAAATAATTTGATGCCACAGGCTAGCAAATGAAAAGTCCAATACCAGGAATGGACTCTCTTTTGCCATTGCTGATCAGAGGGATCCCATAGATTCTCAAACAATACTGGGTATTGTCATTGCACTTGGTTATCCACCAGAACTTGATGGTAAGACCCTATTGCTGAAGATAATACATACTGAGTCACAGAACAAACAAGGACATATCAAGCTGGTATTCACCTTGAAGCTATATCTCTGTTGGGCAGTTGCACAGTACTAGAAGGTGTTATGCATGTTATTGGCAAGGAAAGGTAATCAACAACATTACCCAGCTGTGAACCTTGAGAACTACAATAACAAATAGTTTAGCAAATATGTCCATTGGTGTAATAGTAACACGAATATTATGGGAATGACCAACCACTCTCTAATTGGATTTAAGGCCCACTTCACAAGCTGGAGTCCATACCTGACACTATTATCAAGGCCAAGAACCCGTGACTAGACAAGATATAGACCATAAGGGAGAGCCTACTACTATCATTCTGCTAAACAGATATATATTAAACTGACTCCTAATGACTTATTGTTAGACCCATACATGAATGCATCTCTCAACTCTCACTGGAGATATCCATTATTACACCAGATGCCAATTAATGCAGAGACACACAAATGGTCAACATGCAGAGAACAAGAGATTGCAGAGTGCTCAGCCCCAAATAAGACATGTATATCCTACTCTCTTCTTCCAAGGTTCAGGGATCATTGTGGAAGAGGAGGCAGAAAGATTGTAAAAGCCAGAGTTGGTAGATGAATAGAAGGAAGCTGTGTTTTCTGAACACCACAGGACAGTTGCACATATGAACTCACAGTGCTTATGAGAGCATGCACAACACTTGTGCAAACCCAAGTCATACATGAGTCCAGCATGGATGGGTGGTGGGCAGGAAGCCTCAGCCCTAGATGAAGATCTATAGGCAACTGATAAATGCTGGTAAAAGGAGAATCAGTGTCCCTTAGTGATGTGACTCCTGGTAGGTTGCCCAGAGTCCAAGAGATAGATCCACACCGAAGAGCACTTGGGAAAAGCAAATTAGATTCCATAGGCTTTTTTAAAAAAAAAAAAGACAAACGATAATAGAGGACATGAAGTGGGTAGTAATGTGGGAATGGAGAGGGAGAGGGTGTCTGACTATGATCAAAATACACTGTATGAAATTTTCAAATCAATAAAACTGTTTAAAATAATAATTTGGTGCATGGATGTTCTGTTTCTCTGGAGATGATTTTTATGTCTGAATATGCCAGTGGTTTAAGACACACAGAAGTACTAGAACACTTACTTAACTTAGTTTCCATCACTGCCATGATCCCAGGCTTATCTACTGTAGCTTCTAAGAATATAGTTCTAGGATGCAGTTCTTTGGGGGAAAGGCCCAAGACTTACCTCATTTATCGACAGGTTCCTTAGTTTGGAAAGACTGTGAAGGTATTACCTGACCTCTCAGCTCCTCAGCCTCTCTTCTGAAAGTAGCTTAATTGTCCAGGAGAAAAGTAGCTTCCTAAGTCTCCATTCCTAGATGCTGGACAGGCAAATCTAGTTAGCTCTCCAATTCCTTCACACAGACTTGTTCCATTTTAGTCAGCTTCTCTTGTTGTAATGAGCTGGGTCATATCCCCTAGTCTACCATTCTAGAAATGAGAATCCAGAGATTACGTCCTTATGTGATGAATATTAGACCTTATCATTGAAGGAAATATTTGAAAAGAAGCTTCTATTGTCCTGTAAAAACTCCTGAGCAGATGGATCAAGCAAACAAAGAAAACTAATGAACACATGCCTACTAACTTGGTTTAAATTTCCTATTATAGCATATTTCATTACACAACAATTATTGAAATATTCAAGAAATAAAAATATTTGTAGGCTACTGTGAATTATCTATGTTGTAACACATTCTACAATCAACAGATTGACAGGATATTTTGAGATCCTTGTTGAAAAATTTAATGTTAAACAAACCAAACAAAAACTCTTTTGTGAAACATAATCTTGAACTACAATTTTAACAGATCTTTGAATTTTAAAAAGTTAAGAATTCTTTATTTTAAAAAAAATCCAAATTAAAGATTATTTCCAGGGATGAAGAGATGGCTCAGTGGTTAAGAGCACAGGCTGCTTTTGCAGAGAAGCTAGATTCAATTCCCAGCACCCACAAGGCAGTTAACAGCTGTCTGTAACTCGAGTTACAAAGAATCCCTTTGCTGGCCTCCACATGCATTGCACGACCTAAGTGCACTTACGCACGTGCCGGCAATAAACTCATACACATAAAATAAAAAAATAAAATATTTTTAAAAAGACTATTTTCCTTTACTTTGTCAAATAAAGGTGAGTCACATATCTTCCAAACTTGCTAAGATACCTGGGCAGATTTTGCTTCTTAAAGTTGTTTATAAGCATACACTCTCTGTGCACAAGTAGACTAGGAAATTCTAAGCACCCAACAAAACATTTTAAATATTGCACTCTTAGTGGTGGGGAAATGACTAAGTAAAATGCTTGTAAGGCAAGCATAAAGATCTGAGTTTGGATCCCCAGGACCAATGTGAAAGCCAGGAGCAGCGGCACATACCTGTAATCCCACCAGCTCCCCTCCTAGCCTGGGTACTGGCCCATTTCTTGTCTTGGAACTGCAGACTCCTGGACTGACCTGTAGGCCCAGAATCCCCACTGCTTCCTGATCCTTTGCATCCAGACCAACCCAGATCCATCCAGTACTCCCCAGGAGACCTCAGGGCCTCTTCCTACCCCCAGCTCCCTTTGCATCCCTGGGTGGCATAGTTACCACCTTCCTGAGACCATCATCTTTTCTGGGCCTTGCTCCCAGGCCAGCCAAGCTCCCAAACTCCTGAGGCCAGCATCTTTCCTAGACAGATACAGACCTTAGGAGAAAGCCTGATATCATCTGAGTCTCATCTCACTTGGGCCTCTGTGGGAACTCCTGAAGACAAAAGCAAATTAGCCTACTCGAATATAAAATCAAAAGAGAAAACCTGAAGCCTAGACCAACCAGCTTTTCATGCCCAACAAGTAAACCACAAAGACACATAAAGTTTAAAAAAAGAAGCAGATCTAAACTTAACAAAAGAAGGCTTGAATTTCACACAAGTCAGAAACTATGAAAGAAATTCACATGTCAAAGTCACAAAGAAAAAATAATAACGCGAAAAAACAAAATAATATATCCCCACCAAGTACAAATAGTACTCTAGAGGAGTACACCCCCTAGAGAGAAAGCCTCACCAATAGGATGAACGAAATGGAAAACAGAGTATCAAGATTGGAAGATAAAGCGGATGAACTGGACCACTCAAGCAAAGATTATAAAAAATTTAAGAAATCACAAGAATGGAATATGCAGGAATTGAACTATACCATAAAAAAACCAAACTTGCGAATCATAGGCATACAAGAAGGAAGTGAAACACTCAGTAAGCCAATTAGAAATGACAGGAGAAAGCCTCATCAATAGGAAGAGTAAAATGGAAAACAGAATATATCAAGACTGGAAGATAAAGTGGATGAATTAGACCACTCAAACACAGATTAAGAAAAATTTAAGAAAACACAAGAATGAAATATGCAAGAATTGTGTAACATAAAAAGACCAAACTTACGAATCATAGGCATACAGGAAGGAGAAGAATCTCAAGATAATTGTATAGAACAGATCTTCAACAGGATTGTAGAAGAAAATTTCTCAAAATTAAAGAAAGACATGCCCATACAAATATAAGCATATAGAATACCAAACAGACAGGACCAGAAAAGAAACTTTCCACAGCACATCATAGTAAAAACACTACACATTCAGAAGAAAGAGAGAATATTGAAAGCTGCAAAAGAAAAACAAGTCACATATAAAGGAAAACCCATCAGGATTACAGCTGACCTTTCAGTGCAAATTGCGGAAAGAATTCCAATGACTGTGGAAAGGTACACCTATATCAAGAATGTAAACAGAAATAAAAATGGCAGGATTCAATACCCATCTTTCATTAATAACTTTAAATATCAATGGACTGAACTCCTCAGTCAAAAGATACAGACTAATTGAATGAATTAAGAAACAAAACCCATCTGTCTGTTGTCTGCATGAAACTTATCTCACTTTCAAGGACAGGCACTATCTTAAGGTGGAAGGATGGAAAAAAAATATACCAAGTGAATGGTACTAAGAAAAAAGCAGGCGTTGCAATTCTAATATCTGAAAAAATAGACTTTAAAACTAACC
>NW_008352720.1:64135-64556 GCF_000622305.1 Nannospalax galili | reverse complement strand
GCCACTTCATTCTGATCAAAGGAACAATAAATCAAGAAGATATTACAATCATGAACATGTATTCACCAAACTCTGGTGAACACAACTTCATAAAAACAATACTACAGGATGTAAAGACCCAGATTAATCCCAACTCATTAACAGTAGGGGACTTCAATACCCCACTGTCTCCATTAGCTAGGTTAATAGGACAGAGAATTAACAGAGAGACATCTGAATTAAACAATACCATGTATCAAATGGACCTAACAGACATCTACCGAATATTCTACGAACACCAAAAAAAATGTACTTTCTATTCAGCACCCCATGGAACATTCTCCAAAATTGACCACATACTAGGGAACAAAACAAGCCTCAATAAATAGAAAAAATTGAAATAATTCCATGAATTCTATCAGACAACAGTGTAATAAAGTTT
>NW_008352720.1:62610-63792 GCF_000622305.1 Nannospalax galili | reverse complement strand
CTGGAATTAAATGAAAAGGACAATACAACACAACAAAACCTCTGGGACACGCTGAAAGCCGTTCTTAGAGGGAAGTTTATAGCTCTAAGTGCCTACATCAAAAAATCAGAAAGAACACAAATAAATGACTTAACACTGCAACTCAACACACTTGAAAAGCAACAGCAAACAAAACCCAAACCCTGCAGACAAGAAGAAATAACAAAAATCAGGGCAGAAATCAATGAAATTGAATCAAAGAAAGCAATACAAAGAATCAACAATACCAAGAGCTGGTTCTTTGAAAAGATAAACAAGATTGGCAGACCGCTAGCCCAAATAACCAAAAGAAAGAAAGAGCACCTCCAAATTAACAAAATCAGAGATGAAAGGGGAAACATCGCAACAGACACCAGAAAGATCCAGAACATTATAAGGGAATACTTTAAAAACCTATATGCTAATAAATTTGAACACCTAAAAGAAATGGACAGGTATCTAAAAGCACAGGAGCCACCAAAACTAAAGAAGAGATTAACAGCTTAAACAGACTCATAACACATAAGGAAATTGAAACAGTAATATAAAACCTACCCAACTAAAAAAAGCCCAGGACCATACGGATTTACAGCAAATTCTACCAGACATTTAAAGAGGATCTACATCCAATACTACTTAAGTTATTCAAAAAAGATAGAAATGGAGGGAGAACTTTCAAATTTCTTATATGAAGACAGCATCACTCTAATACCAAAGCCAGGTAAAGAAACAACCAAAAAAAGAAAACTATAGACCCATATCCTTAATGAACATAGATGCAAAAATTCTCACCAAATTCTTGCAAACCATATACAGACACACATCAAAAAGATCATCCACCATTATCAAGTCAGCTTTATTTCAGAGATGCAGGGATGCTTAAATATATGTAAGTCAATAAACATCATAAATCATATAAATGGGCTCAAAGACAAGAAATACATGGTCATCTCAATAGATGCAGAGAAGGCCTTTGACAAAATTCAACATGCATTTATGTTCAAAGTCCTAGAGGGAATTGGACTGGAGGGAACATACCTTAACATAATTAAAGCCATATATAACAAACCCACAGCCAGCATCATTCTAAATGGAGAAAAGCTGGAAGCATTCCCATTGAAATCAGGAATCAGACAAGGCTGTCCAGTATCCCCACTTCTCTTT
>NW_008352720.1:60058-62458 GCF_000622305.1 Nannospalax galili | reverse complement strand
AAAAATATCTTGGAATAAACCTGACCAAAGACATTAAAGAGCTCTACAAGGAAAATTTTAAATCTTTAAAGAAAGAGATTGAGGAAGACATCAGAAGATGGAAGGACCTCCCATTCTCATGGACTGGAAGAATTAATATTGTGAAAATGACCATCCTACAAAAAGCCATTTATAGATTCAATGCAATGCCAATCAAAATCCCTATAACATTTTTCACAGAATTGGAAAAAAAAACATCCTAAGATTCATATGGAAGCGCAACAGACCTCAGATAGCCAAAGCAACCCTGAGCACTAAGAGCAATGATTGGGGTATTACTATAACTGATATTAACGTGTATTACAGAACTAAAGTCATAAAAGCAACATGGTACTGGCACAAAATTAGACCCATAGATCAATGAAACAAAACTGAAGACCCAAATATGAGTACATGTAATTTCAGCCACCTGATATTTGACAAAGGGGTCAAGAACATACACTGGAGGAAAGACAGCATGTTCAGCAAATGGTGCTGGCAAAACTGGATCTCCATCTGTAGAAGAATGAAACTAAACCCCTATCTTTCACCCTGCACAAAAGTCAAGTCCAAATGAATCAAAGACCTTAATGTGAAGCCTGAAACTCTGAAACTGTTAGAAGAAAACATTGGCAATAACCTACAAGATATAGGTGTAAGAAAGGATTTTTTAAACCAGACATCAACTGCCCAGGAAACAAGATCAAGAATCAACAAATGGGACCTTGTTAAACTAAAAAGCTTCTGTACATCAAAAGAAGCAGCCAGGGAAGTGAAGAGAAAACCCACAGAATGGAAGAAAATCTTCACCAGGGACACACCTGACAAAGGTTTAATATCCAGAATATACAACGAACTCAAAAATCAAAGAATCAAGAAAGGAAGTAACCCAACTGAAAGATGGGCTAAGGAACTGAACAGAGAGTTCTCAAAAGAAGAAATAAAAATGTTTAGGAAGCATCTTAAAAGGTGTTTAGCATCACTAGAATTAGGGAAATGCAAATTAAAACCACTTTAAGATTTCATCTTACCCCAGTCAGACTGGCTAAGATCAAGAGAACAAATGATACCAAATGTTGGAAAGAATGTGGGGAAAGGGGAACACTCATCCACTGCTGGTGGGGCTGCAAACTTGTTCAATCCCTATGGAAAGCAGTGTGGAGAACAATCAAAAAACTACAAATGAACTTATCATTTGACCCAGTTATACCACTCCTTGGCATATACCCAAAGAACTCATCCTATTGCAGAGACACTTATACATCCATGCTTATTGCTGCTCTTTTCTCAATAGCTAGGAGATGGAAGCAACCTAAGTGTCCCTCAATTGACTAGTGGATAATGAAAATGTGGTTCATTTATATGATGGAGTTTTACTCAGTAGTAAAGAAAGATGAAATCATGAAATTTGCAGGTAAATGGATGGAACTAGAAACTGTTATACAAAATAAAGTAACACAGGCTCAGAAAAAAAACAACAACATATATTCTCCCTCATATTCGGATCCTAGCACCAAATCCTGATAAGTGATGATGTATCCAGACATATCTACAAGAACCATGATAATGAAAAGGAACCAGCAAGGTAAAGAAAAGGAAGAATCTGAAAGAGAACAGTAGGAAACAGGTGTTAATAAGGGAGATATGGATAAAAATGGGGTTATTTTAAGGGGAGGAGGGAGGGAAGGTTATACAAGGAACCTAGGGGCGAAAGGGACAGAAGGAGCTCAAGAGAGGAGGGACCATAGGAGAAGGGTATTAGTCAGGGTGAAATGGGAAAAATTAGGGCACCACCATGGTGGAAGTGTTAGATAAGGCAAGAGATAAATAATGCCTAGATAGTTTTAAAAAACCAGAAGGAACCATATTAGTCCAACAACTTACTGACAAATTATACATATAAGTAGATCAAAGAATATAATGTATGTCTAGGCAAGGTTTATCTGAGAGCATTTGGTCTTTGCCCATGCTTTATCTTCATGACACATGGTAATTAAAAGTACCAGACTGGTGGAACTAACCTTCTTGGATGTTTAACAGCCATACTATGAGGCCTACACTAAAGGCCTACACTTAAGGGGAACATAAAGGACACTTTTTGCTCCTTTCCCTCCTAGGTTGACTAAGTTTCAGGGGACTATGAGCAGCTCTCAAAATGTCCTGTAACTGTGGTGAGTCACCTGTCCTCTTGATTAAGGAGGCTATGGAGACCCTACCAGATAGACTTGAACCAGTGTCCAGTCTACAAAGAGGAGGGTCAACACAGAAGAAACATTTTCTCCATGCTTCCAAGTGAAGCCAGCCACAGTTGAGTAGGACCTTTGACTTATCTTCACATAGATGGAACTGGTAAAAGAAAGGAGCCAGGGGCTCCTCCCAAGC
>NW_008352720.1:54371-59999 GCF_000622305.1 Nannospalax galili | reverse complement strand
CCCAAAGGGAAGTATAACCAAAGATTAAAGGGGCCAGTATAATTTTGTTAAGAGTCCATATGTATAGCTAAAGGTTATATAACAAGAAACAATGCCAGACAAGAGATACCTTTCTTTGTGTTATTGGCCAGGGTGCCCCAAAATACTCCCAGACAGTAACCCACCATAGAACTGGGAAAATGAACAGCAGACCCCAATCTTATCTAAAGGAATATTGACACCTGATTGCTGCTAGATGAGGAACAGCTGATCTTCTTAAAACAAGGATCTCTAGATAGGCTGACTAGATTCTACAGATGGACAAGCACTGGGCAATGGCTGGGGGTGCCAACAACACAGTGGACAGTAACATGGATGACAGAGTATATGGGCTCCAGGGGTTGGGGGAGGCTATGGGAAGGTGCCATTTGGGAAGTGTGTTTGGAAAATGTGTTTGGGATGTTCTGTATGATATACATGCAAAAAAATCAACATTTTTTTTTAAAAAGACTTATATTTGAGGGGAAAGCATAAAAATTTACTTCATGTTAATTAGTAGAAGTGATAAACATTACCACTGAAATCTACCTGAGAACTTTATATCTATACTCAGGTGCCAAGGATCCGAGTGTAACCGACTGTGACTAGTAATAATCAGATACATAGAGGTTAAAGACACATGTACAAACATCTAAGTGTTAGTAGCATTAAAAATGTAGGAAACAGCATATTTTAAAATGAAATGGAGATCTTCTTTAAAGGTTATAAACTCATTTGATTTTATGTCTTACAGGGCTTATACTGAGTTCAATATTGTATAACTGTATTAATTCAACTGTGAACCTAAAATTTTACAGCCACTTTTGAAAGAGATGTATCCTTGCTATGTAAATTGTTACTAAATACGTTAAAGCTGTAAAGAAATGCTTCTTCTAGTCATGTGTTTATTAAATAAATTAATTAATTAAAAAAATAAGGTGGAGCTGAGTGAAGTGGTGCACACCTGTGACCCCAGCACTTGGGAGGCTGAGGCAGGAGAATCTTTATGAGTTTGAGGCCAGCCTAATGTGCATGGTGAGTTCCAGGCCAGCCAGGAATACACAGTAATACTCTATCTCAAAAACAAACATAAGATGGAAAGTAGCTGAGGATGACACCTGACATCGACCTCTGGCTTCCACACACATGCACACACATGTGCACACATATGTGCATACATGAACACTTACACATACAAAAATAAATAGTAAAATGTTATCTCTAGTTTTACAAGGAGACAAGAATGAAATTCTTACATTCAATTCTAAATCAGAATGGGGCCCTGATTAAGGAGAACTCTTAACCATTTGGATCTTGGGCACTCTTCAGCTTGAGGCAAGGCATCCTAGAGGACATGGAAGGAATTCACAGTGTTGACCCAACAACTGTATGCTCTGCCCACTGCCCTGCAGTTGTCTCTTTGAGGCAGACATGACAGCTATGTTTGTCATCATTAACTGCAAGAAAGTCTCTGTTTATGAAATGAAATGCTGAAATAAAAAGTTGTTCTTTTAAGTCTGTGACCTCTTTCTCCTGGCCTATCTTAGAGATTGGAAGAAGGGGTGTAAAACTAGATCATGTCAGTCTTCATAGGAGCGGTTTCCAATCCTGTGACCGTGATCTGCCTCCCACCCCTTCACTGTGTATTGCCTTTGCTCCACATTGACCAAATTGTGTGGATGGGGGTCTTGCCAGATGACTGATTTGCTGAGCTTCCCTGGTCAGATGTAACCCACATTTTCATTGGTGTGGTATTTCATAATTTTTCCTCTGTTGAACATTCCTCTTCCTAGCCTGTATTTGTCCAGTCATTTTAAGATGGGCAGGAGTTTTCTGAAAAGTTCCCCGTTTCCCAAATGCCTATCTGATATACATTACACCATTTGCCCTGTGACATGTGATGTCGTTTGTGTATGTGAGGTAAATTTGTGTCTACTAGACAAGAAGAGGCAAAGACAATGTTCTAAAAACAATGCCTTTAAAATAATATTACACAAAATTCAATTAAAAAATAAATAACACAAAAGAATATTACCTAAATCCAGGGATGGTAATACACACCTGTAATCTCGGCACTTGGAAAGTGAAGGCAGAAGGATCAGGAGTTCTTTTATTTCTTGGTCAGTCTAGATAAAAGTTTGTCAGTTTTGTAAGTATGCTTAAGGAGCCTAGTTTTGATTTGCTGATCTTCTTTACGTTTTTGTATTTTCTATTTCATTCCTTTGAATAGTATAGCGCCAATTTTACTTCATCATGTTCTTTGAAGCTCTGTTGTTAGGTTAATACATATTTATAATTGTTATATATTCTTTATGGATTTATTTTTTTATCATAGTAAAACTGTTCATTGCTAGTAAGAATATCTTGTAAGAGCCAGAGATCAGGCAGGACTGAGGTGAGAAATACCATCTTCTGAGCATGATGGGATTGCTGCACTCATGAACTCACAACAGCTGTGGTTGTCTGCACCTGAGCAAGCCAGTCAGTATTCCCGTATGGATGGAGGAGGGAAAGGGCTCATAAACCATCACCCCTAGGTGAGGAATTACTGACAGTTGCTGACTGCTAGGGGAGGGAAAGTCAGATTTCTTTAAGGGTATGGCCTCTAGTAGATTAACCATGTTCCAGTTGGTGGTCCCACACCCATGTATATATGGCTGCACAAATTGGACTCAGGGGGGTATTAAAAAAAGAGGATATAAAGTTGGGAAGGAGTTGGGGGAGGTGGATCTGGGAGGAGTTAGAGAGAAGAGTAGGGGTGAATATGATCAAAATATATGCATGCATAAAATTCTCAAAGAATTAATTAAGATATTATATTTTTATAAAAGGGGGCTGGAAACATGGGTCAGTGGGTTTCCAGCACTCACATCAGATGGCTCAAAACCACCTGTAACTCAAGTTCCAGGGGATCCAATGCCCTCTTCTGGCCTCTGTAAGCACTACACGACATGAGTGTACTTACATCCACGTGTGCAAAACACACATGAAAACAAATAAATCAAATAAATAAACCAAAATAAAATATTTTTTAAGAAGATCGAGGCTGGAGAGATGGTGGGAGCCTGCATACATGTGGTGCTCATAAACTCATGCAGGTGCACACATACATTTACATTTAAAAAATGTTTTCAAGTCTATTTTATTTCAGATAGCCAATATAACCATGTAGGTCTTTTGCTAGTTGTCTGTATGGTATATTTATTTTACTTCCTTTATTTCTGAACACTTATATATCCAAAGCAAATGTATATCTCTGTAGGCATGCATCATGGATTTTTCCATTCTGCCAGTTGCTTCCTTTTGATTGGTATGATTAGAGAACTGCCAGAAACAGTCAGGTACTTTGGGGGGAGTTCTAATCCTGTTGTGTCCTCAGTGGCTGCTGGGTTACTGGCTTTCATAGACATTCTTGGCATATGATGGTTGTATTTTAAGAGTCCCATGGAACTGGAGAGAGGAAGACATTATGTGGCAAGTTAAAGCACCATAAACTCCATTCTTATTGATATTCAGATGTTTCTATTAAATTACATTTCTTAAAATTTTGCAAGCCTCTAGTTACTTTCTGGATTCCCCCAAAATTGAGTTTTAACAATTTTTGGCTTTAAGGAGGAGCAGATTTTTGTAGATCCTTACTACACCCTTCCTGCTAAAGCAACACTTCAAATCCACTTCCATATTTAACTGTCTACGAGGGGAAATCTGCCAGATGTTTATTTTTATGAAATTATAAAGTGTGTCTGAATGCATATATCTGTACTGGAAAAGTAAAACTGGAAATAACTTCATAGGCAGGTATATTTAGGAGATCCAGAAGTGAGAAAAATAAGTTTATATAAATTTATATAGGCTTTAAAATTTACATGCATTTATATAATTCTGATATTTTTCATTTATATTTTATATAAATTTATATTACTCTAAAAAGTTTCCATTTCAGCAGTAGAGAAAAGCAATCCAGATTTCTTTTCACATTTTACAAAACTCAATAAGTTAATACATCCAAATTCTAAACCTCCTGAACTTCCCAGCTCCTAGAGATAAATCTAAGATACTATATTAGCTTTCTATTATTGCCATAACAAATTACCACAAATGAACTGGCTTTTAAATAACCCCACATTCACTTCGAGTTCTAGATATCCAAAGCCTAGGCAGTCTCTGGAGTATTTTCTGTACTGATCTACGTGAAGCTGAATTTCTCTGGAGAATCTAGAAAAGACCTGTCCTTGAACTGTAGCTCAGTTGTAGAGTTCTTGCCTACCCTGTGTGAGGGCCTGCCTGGGTTCCATCCCTCTCTGCAAAATGGAAGTAGTAGTAGTGATAATAATAACAATTTTTTCAAAGGGATGGAGAGATAGCTCAGTTCCTAAAGTGTTCACCCAGATCCCACAACCAGGCATGGTAGCACACACTTGTAATCCCAGCACTGGGGAGGTAGACACAGGTGGATTCCTGCAGCTTGCTAGTTGGTCAGCTGGCCTAGCCTAATCTGTGAAACCCCAGTTCCCAGTGAGAGATCCTGGCTCATAAAAGAAATGAACAATGTCTGGGGGAAATGACATCTGAGGTTGTCCTCCAACCTCTATGCACACACGTGTGTACTGACACACACACAAGCACATACACATTAATTAAATTCTTTTCCAAGCATATTGAAATTGTTGGGAGGATTCCATCCCTTGCACTTATGGCATGCGAATTCTTATTTCTTTTCCAGCTGTTATCTAAGAGGTAACTTAAAAAAAATCATTCTTTGACAATGGTGTATATTTTTGTCATTTCCAACACCCTCTATTATCCTCTCTCATTCCCCTCCCTCACCCACTGAACCATGTTCTTCCTCCTAACAATTCCCCCTCCCACTTTCATGCCTTTTTGTGTTGTTGTTCTTTGTGACCCAATGAATTTAATTAGGATTACTTCCATGAATATGGGCACAGGGATTTACATTTTTATTTATTTTGTGTGTCTCTGTGTGTATCTACATTCATATGCTTGTGTCATGGTGCATGAGTGGAGATCAGAGGACAGCTTTCAGGAATTGGTTCTCTCCTTCCAACATGTAAATCCCAGAGATCGAACTCAAGTCATCAGGCTTGGCAACAGGTTTTTTTTACCCACTGAGAAATCTTGTCAACCTGGGTGCAGGGTTATTTACTGGAGCGTGGGCAGGCAACTTTCCAGTGGTTACACTACTGAAGAAAATGCCCCTTTCCCAACAATCATTAACTGCCAATCGTTCCTTAGGGAGCGCTGGGGCTTTATGAGCACCTCTTCCTTAGGAACAGTTAGCTGCCAATAGCTCTAAGGGATGGGTGGGGCCTCACAAACTCTTACCCCACCCTTGATGGAATATTGATATGTTGATGGGTGAAGTCTTGTGCAGGTCCGATGCAAGTAGCCACAGTTACTGTGAGTTCATGAATGGAATGGCCATGTCATGTCCACTATAAACAGAAACTTCTCTGACTAAGGCTGACAGCATCATTAAGATTATGGGTATAAACATAAATATTTAGAAGGTAGTTTATCACCATGTCCATTTAGCAAAACAAGGAATAAGTTACACACACACAAACACACACACACACACACACACACACA
>NW_008352720.1:49682-54358 GCF_000622305.1 Nannospalax galili | reverse complement strand
TTATTGGTATAAAAATAAATATTTATAAAGAAGGTTATCTCCATGTCCACTTAGCAAAAAAAAGAATAAGTGACACACACACACACACACACACACACACACACACACACACGGGTCTATGACCTCACCAACCACAGGCTTTTGACTAAGTTTATAGTTCCAGGCATGAATTTCCTACTATGGAGAAAGCCTCAAAGCCAATCAGAAAGCAGTTGGCTATCCCCATAACAGTCATGCCACTATTGTCTGGAAGGTAGATATTGTAGCTTATTGGATTTACCCTGTTAAAGCACTGTTGACTTTTCTCCCCCAGAAGCATGCCTAGCACCTTCTGCCACTATGAAAGCTAGGCAGCAGAGAGGGAAGTTCCAGCTTAGTTTCCACATGAGTTCATGACATTCTGTAGCCAAAGTGCATGATGTATTCAGCAATGGGGTCTTACTATCTAGTTCTAGTGGGCAACCAAAAGCAAGAGTGAAAGCCTGTATTGTTCTGGGAGTCTCTTGGGCCTCCCTAGCTAACAAGTCATAGGGTGGTGTCTTAGACCTGGCACTGAGATTTTCATTTAAAAATCTACAGCTTTGGGGGACAGCATTATCCACTAATGCAGGCTACTTCCATTCAAACTCCTTTTAAAATATATTTTTAATTAGCTTAAAGAATAGTCAGTTTACATATACATATACCTATATAGTTTTGTTTCACATTCTCACTCACCCTATCCTCTCCCCCACAGCACTACTCCTATTCTTTCTTAGACCTTTCCACCTCTAGTATCCCCTCGCCTAATTTCAAATCACATGTGTTCTACTATTCCTCCTCCCTTTAAACCTCGTCCTCCTCTGTGGCCTCTTTCTAGTTTCCCGGCACTCCAAGTTAAGCACACAAACTTAAAAACTGGAAGCTAGGATCTCCATTTGAGAGAGAACATGTGGTGTTCATTGTTCTAGACTATGCGCTAAGTTCTTTTCCTATAGACTATCTACATTTCTTGGCTGATGACTCCCTTTCTCTCACCTTCAAATCCAGCATCAATGCAGTGAATCTTTCTTATGCTTTGAATCTTTCAGTATTCCTCTTTTGCCAGCAACCATAAAATTCCATTTTAAAGACTGGTGATCAGGTTAGGCTCACTAGAATAATCTCCCTATCTTAAGCTTAACTGGGTTATATAAGGTCATTTAAGGGAGTGATAGCACATTCACAGGATCTGGGGCTAAGGCATAAACACTTCACAGAGCCATTTTTAGAATTCTGTCTACCACGGATACCTAAATAAAAGTCAGTTTGTTTGCTGGATGATTGACCTAACTGAATATATGAAGAAAAATATCTACTATTGCATGAAGAAGTTCTGTTATTCTTACTTTTGCATTTGAAATTTGCAAACATGTAAAAATGGAAAGAAGAGTATAATGTTTATATAGATCATCTAAATTCAAGAATTGTTGAAACTTTGCTGCATTCACTTTATGTGCACATATATGCTGAATCTTTTGAAAATGAAAACTATCATGATAAATCCTGAATAGTTCTCCATGTGACTCTCCTAAGAATAAGAACATGTTCTTATATAATCACAATGCTATTATTGTATCTAAGAAAACTAATTATAATTTCTTTATAACAGCTACTATATTATCCATCTTCAAAATTCCTTAATTGCACAAGGATGTTTCAGCTTCTTTTTTAAAAAAGTATTTAAATGATATAAAATGTATTTGTCATAATCTCTCTTTTGTGTCCTTCATCCTTAAACTTTTTGTTTTTTCAGACTTTGAAAAAAAACAAATTAATCTATAGTCTTGACATTTAACTTGCTCTCCTAACCCATGTATTCCATATACAATTAGCCCTCATATCCTTGAGTTTTGAATCTTTAGAGTTAGCCATCTATAAATCAAAAATATTCAGTAAAAATTGCATCTTGAGGGCTGGATATGTAGCTCAATTGACAGAGTGTTTGCTTAGTATTCACAAAGCTCAGGGTTCAATGCCTAGCACCATATAAACTAGGTGTGGTGGCACATGCCTATAATTGCAGCATTCAGGAGGTATAGGAATGAGGATCAGAAGTTCAAGACCACCCTTGGCTACATGAGAGCCATTCCAAAACAAAAAATAAGCATTGCATGTTTTATTGAATCAAGTATCACATGTACTCTAGAGACTATTTAAAATACGCAGGATGCTATGCTTGGGTTCTATGCAAATATTATGCCATTTTAAAAGAAATACTTAAACATCCAAGCATTTTGGTATCCAGGAGGTGTCCTGGAGCCAATACCCCATGGATACTGAAGGACAGCTATAAGTGGTTAGAAAGCAATACCATTTCAAAGATTGTGCTGCTTACATCAGATTACATCATACCAGACATATATGTCAGACTGATTTACTCTAAGGGCTACTGAGTTTAATGCTTCATTTCTTTCCTGCAAAGGCAAAATTCTTCTCTCTCTCTCTTTTTTTTCCAGAGGATAGTGTGATAAGAATAAGAGGGAGGAATTGGCTAGGCAGTTAGGATAAAAAGATCCCAAAGAAAAAGTAGCCAGTTTCTTGGCTAAAAGTCAAAATGTCCTTGGGCCTTGTAGCAACAGACTCTGTTCTAAAGGCCAAAAATGTCAAAAGTATTTGGGAGCTGTTATCTCATCTCTACAAGATTTTAGGGTTACCTCTTTGGAGGGGGGAATGTTAGAATAGCAAAAAACCCACAAAAGAAAGAAGGAAAAAGAGAGAAAGAAAGGAAGGAAGGAAGAAGAAAGAAAGAAAAGAAAGAAAGAAAGAAAGAAAGAAAGAAAGAAAGAAAGAAAGAAAGAATTCTAGAAAGAACATGAAGTTGTCTGAAAAAATGGATGGGGAGATATGGGAGGTGTTGGAGGGGAGGGAGTGGGCATGGATTTGATCAAAACACCTTATATGCATCTATGAAATTCTCGATAAAGTTTTTTTAAAAGTTAAAAAAAAATTCTTCTCTTTTAAATGGGAAAATTATCTATGGGAAGATGAATCAACAACATGCAACTTCCTATTCCCCAGCAGTCTGATATCTAAAGGCCTACCATCCATTGATAATGCCTACCTGAATTAGTTGTGTCACTAGGGTTTAATAAAATTATTATTTTCTTTTTTCTCTCTCTTTAATTTCTCTCTTGCATGTTACTAGGGATAAAACTCAGGATATTATGTATTCTAGGTAGGAATCCCAGCCCCAGTTGAATGGCTGTCTAATTGTATCATTCTTTTTCTTTTATATTTATTAGTTATAATTCTTCTGTGAAAAAGCCCCTCTCTTTGAGTGTAGGAAAACTTATTTTTTTATTTTTTATTTTTTTAATTTTTACAAAAACTTTCTTGAGAATTTCATACATACATATAAGGTGCTTTGATCAAATCCATGCCCACTGCCTCCCCTCCAATATTCCCCCCTCTGAAGAGGTAACCCTAAAATCTTTTAAGGATTAGATACAAGCTCCCAAATACTTTTGACATTTTTGGCCTTGGAACAGAGTATGTTGCTAATAGGCCGAAGGACATATTGACTTTTAGCCAAGCAACTAGCTACATTTCTTTGGGGTCTTTCTTACCCTAACTGCCTAGACAATTCCTACCTCCTATTCTTATCATGCCATCCTCTGAAGGGGTTACCCAAATTCCAAATAGGGAATAGGGATGCCGGCTGCTCTGGTTTCTTCCATGCTGAACAGAGATGCAGTGTGATGCAATTGGAGTACCCCTTCAGTGGGTCTATCTAAAAGACTCCCAAATTGCATAACTTTTGTCTTGAAAGTCCTTGAATCATGAATGGGAGATGTGAAGGAAAAGTAAAGGCAAGAGTAATTAGCATTACAAGTTCTAGACAGGGAACTAGAAAAAAGTCAGAACAGGGCATTTTTCAAATGTTCATATGAGAGTCCATTGGAGTTTCTTGACAAGGGCTTCCAAAGCATCCCTCTATTGGGTTATTCCTCATTTTTCTTTTGTCTTCCAAAACTGGACTAGTTGGCTGGGAAGAGTGGCTGGATACTCAGGTGAGGGTCCAGTGACCCTGCTTGGCACTCCTTTAATGAATGATCACAACTGTCAACAAGTCCAGTTGTGATTATGTTTAGTGATCAGGCTCAGTCGAAGTTGTGATGATGGTAGTTATTTTATGCAGAAGGGACTGCTGTATATAATTTTATTAAAAGGACCTGGAATTTAAAAGGATTTGGTGCTAGGAGCCACACATGAGGGAGAACATATGTAGTTTATTTTTCTGAGCCTGTGTTACTTCACTTAGTATAACAGTTTCTAGATCCATCCACTTACTTGCAAATTTCATTATTTCACCTTTCTTTACTGCTGAAGAGAACTCCATTGTGTAACGATACCACATTTTTGTTAACCACTCGTCAGTAAAGGGACACTTAGGTTGCTTCCATCTCTTAGCTACTGTGAAAAGAGCAGCAACAAACATGGTTGTGCAAGTGTCTCTACCATAGGATGGGTCCTTTGGGTATATGGCAAGGAGAGGTATAACCGAGTCATATGGTAGGTTCATTTTTAGTTTTTAAAGAGTTCTACACACTGTTTTCCATAGAGGCTGCACAAGTTTGCAATCCCACCAGCAGTGAATGAGCATTCCCTTTCTCCACATCCTCACCAGCATTTGGTATCATTTGTTCTCTTGATCC
>NW_008352720.1:47944-49273 GCF_000622305.1 Nannospalax galili | reverse complement strand
CAGGTCAGCTGGACAAAGAATAAACAGAGAGATGTCTAATAGACATCTTTCAATTATTACTCCCAAACATCAAAGAATACAATTTTCACTCAGCACCTCATGGGACTTTTTCAAAAACTGACCACATACTGGGCCACAAAAGAGACACCAACAAATACAAAAATTTTGAAATAATTCCATCTATTCTATCAGACCACAAAGCAATAAAGCTCAAAATCAACAAAGGACGAAGCCCTAGTCACTACACGAACTCGTGGCGATTGAACAACACACTCCTAAATAATGAGTGGGTCAAAGGAGAAATTAAGAAAGAAATAAAAGTATTACTAGAATTCAATGAAAAGGACAATACAACACCACACAATGTCCAGGACACATTAAAAGCAGTCCTAAGAGGGAAGTTTATAGCTCTAACTGCCTACATTAAAAAATTGGAAAGAGCCCAAATAAATGACCTAACACTGCAACTCAAGGCACTGGAAAGGCAAGAAAAAATGAAACCCAAACCCAGCAGAAGAGAAGAAGCATCAAAAATCAGAGCAGAAATTAATGAAATAGAAACAATGAAAACAATACAAAGAATCAATGAGTCTAAGAGCTGATTCTTTGAAAAGCTAAACAAGGTAGACAGATCCTTAGCACAGTTAACCAAAAGAAAGAAAAGGCAAATCCAAATCAACAAAAGCAGAGATAAAAGGAGAAACATCACAACAGACACCTAAAAGATCCAAAACCATTATAAGGGAATATTTTAAAAACCTATACGAGGCGCCTTGACTCCCCTGGCCTCATTCACCCTTCCATCTCCCCCGCTGTTCTCTGCTACTGGTTTGGGCCCTGCACCATTCCTGGTCTTGGGTCCCCAGACACCTGGGGAACCAGTGCTGCTTCCTGATCCTTTTCGCCCAGGCCAGCTTGGTGCCTTCCTTGGGCTCCAGGAGCACTGCTTCGGAGGGACATGGCCCCACCCTCACCTCTCCCTGCTTCCCTGGACCTTCACCACCAGCTAATTCTCCTGGCCCAGTCTCCTGCCCTCAGGCCTCTCTTGGGGTAAGTCTATCGTGCAGCCCTCCGCACCTTGACTCCCCCAGCCGCGTTCACCCTCCCATCTCCCCCGCTGTTCTCTACTCCTAGCTTGGGCCCTGTGCCAATCCTAGTCTTGGGGCCCCAAACACCTGGGGAGCCAGTGCTGCTTCCTGACCCTTTTCACCCGGACTGGCTTGGTGCCTTCCTTGGGACCCAGGAGCACTGCCTCTGGACCCGGCCCCACCCTCACCTCTCTCTGCTTCTCTGGTCCTGCAACACCTGCCAGCCTCTTTCTGGGGCTCC
>NW_008352720.1:29689-42797 GCF_000622305.1 Nannospalax galili | reverse complement strand
TTAAAATGAATTTTTCTGTATGAAACTGTGTATTTTAACAACGAAGTGGAGATCTTTTGTAAACTTTAAAACCTCAATTAATTTTATGTCTTATAGAGTTTATAATGAGTAAAAGACTGTACAAGCGTAATAATTCATCTGTAAACCTAAAAATATACAGCCAATTTTGAAAGAGATGTACCCTAGCTCAGAAAAATGTTATTGAATAGGTTAATGCTGTTGTAATGAAATGCTTCTTCTAATAAAAAAAAAAGTCATTAGGATTAGGTTCTAGTTCAATATTTCTTCACTGTAATACACTACCTAAAAGCCTTTTTGTGATGCAGGTAAATCTGATACTGACTCTCCAGGAGTTACACTAGCAAATCAGTAATCACCAAGATGCATGATGATTACCTGGGGTTGCTATGCTAATGTTTGGTGTCCAAAACCATTAAAATACCATCACCAAAATAAATATCCTCAAGTAGCAATTCAAAACACCTTCTTTGCTAAAATATTATGCTTACTGAATCCTACTATGCTAAAAATATATACATAAGATAAAGCATGATTTGCGAACCTATTGTCAATAAATGCCTAAGTGAACGCAAAAAAAAAAAAAAAAGAAAAAACCTATACGATACTAAATCTGAAAGTCTAAAAGAAATAGATAGATATCTGAAATCATGGGAACCTCCAAAGTTAAACCAAGAGATCAACAACAGTTTAAAAAGACTCATAACATATAAGAAAATTGAAACAGTAATACAAAGCCTCCCAACTAAAAAAAGCCCGGGCCCAGATGGATTTACAGCAGAATTCTACCAGGCATTTAAAGAAGACCTCCAACCAATACTACTTAAATTATTCAAAAAGATAGAAACAGAGGGGGAACTCCCAAACTCCTTCTATGAAGTTACCTGGTAAAGATACAACCAAAAAAGAAAACTATAGGCCCATATCCTTAATGAACATAGATGCAAAAATTCTCAATAAAATACTTGCAAACAACATACAGACACACATCAAAAACATCATTCACCATGATCAATAGGCTTTATCCCAGAGATGCAGGGATGGTTCAATATATTCTAGTCAATAAATGTCATTAATCATATAAATGGACTCAAAGACAAAAACCACATTGTCATCTTAATAGATACAGAAAGGCCTTTGACAAAATTCAGCATGCATTTCTGTTCAAAATCCTGGAGGGAATTAGACTGGAGGGAACATACCTCAACATAATTAAAGCTATATACAACAAACCCATAGCCAATATCATTCTAAATGGAGAAAAACTGGAAGCATTCCCATTAAAATCAGGAACCAGTCCAGGATGTCCACTATCTCCACTCCTTTTCAACATAGTGCTTGAAGCTCTTGCTGGAGCAATAAGTCAGGAGAAGGAAATTAAAGGAGTACTAATTGGAAAAGAGGTCAAACTATCAATCACGTTTTGCAGATGATATGACAGCATACTGTCTTAGTTTGTTTCTTCATTGCTGTGACAAGATACTCTGACCACTACCAACTTGGGAGGAAAGGGTTTATTTAGCTTAAATATCCTGGGGCACAGTTAATCCAGGAGCCCAAGGTAGGAACTCAGGGAAGAAACCTGGAGGCAGGAGCTGGAGCACAGGCCATGGAGAAATGCTGCTTACTTGCTTGCTCTCTTGGCCCCTGCTCAACCTGCTTTCTTATGTAACACAGGCCCACCTGCCCAGAGGTGGCACCACCCACAGTGGGTTGGGCCCTCCCACATCACTCATCAAGAAGATGCCCTTCAGACATGGTCACAGGCCAGTCCAATAGAGGCAATTCCCAGATTGAGGCTCCCTCAACCCAGGTGTGTCAAGTTGACACTAAAGCTATCCAGCACAATTGATCCCTTGTCAACTTGACAGAGAAACACATCACTATTAAACCATAAGCTTTCCAATTCATGTCCCCAAGATATGATGTTAACATTAATATCACAACATAAGACAGTACAACCTTAAAAGCCCCACAGTTCTGACTCTGCTGTCCACAGCACACTCAGCTCATCTCGCAGACCCAGGCCAGCTCCATTCCACACCTACTGCTGTCCTTGGTGGTTGTCCCATGGTCCCGGCATCTCCAAAAAGCTGGGGTCTCCACTGAAACTGAGGCTACACCTTCACCAATCGCCTCTTCTTGCCTCTTGGGGTGCAAAACCTCAGATTCTCTCCAGGACGCCTTCAATCCTGGGGTCTTCGCTGCAACTGAAGCTGTACTTTCACCTATGGTCTTTCCTGGCCTCTCAAAGTGCCAAGCCTCAGCTGCTCTCTGTGACCCCTTCACACTTTCAACACCAGAACCATGCAGGAGACTCTTACACATTACCAAGTTCTGCTTCCAGCTTGAGATAGAGGTGAGGGTTCCCTCTGTGTGCTGACCCTGAGGAAAGTTCCACCAGAAAACTCCTAGAACTGATCAAGACTTTCAGTATAGTAGCAGGTTATAAAATCAATCTACAATAATCTGTAGCCTTTCTATATACCAATAACAAGCAATTGGAGAAAGAATACAAGGAAGTGTTCCCATATGCAATAGCTACAAAAAAAGTTAAAATATCTTGGAATAAATCTGATGAAAGACACCAAAGATCTCTACAATGAAAATTTTAAAAGAGATTGAGATTGAGGAAGACACCAGGAGATGGAAGGACCTCCCATGTTCATGGATTGGAAGAATTAATATTGTTAAACTGACCATCCTGCCAAAAGCAATATATAGATTCAATGCAATCCCAATCAAAATCCCCATGACATACTTCACAGAATTAGAAATATGCATCCTTAAATTCATATGGAGGCACAAAAGACCCCGGATAGCCAAAGCAACCCTGAGCACAAACAGCAACGCTGGGGGGATTTACTATACCAGATCTCAAAGTATACCACAGAGCCATAGTCATAAAAACAGCATGGTACTGGCGCAAAAACAGACTCATAGATCAATGGAACATCATTGATGATCCAAACCTGAGTATATTCAATTTCAGTCACCTGTCATTTGACAAAGGTGCCAAGAACATTCGCTGGAGGAAAGACAGCATCTTGAGCAAATGGTGCTGGCAAACCTGGATCTCCACCTGTAGAAGAATGAAACTAGATCCTTATCTTTCACCTTGTACAAAAGTCAACCCCAAATGGATCCAAGACCTCAATGTGAAACTGGAAACCCTGAAACTATTTGAAGAAAATATTGACAGTAAATTTTTGTTCTTTTTATTTTTTTATTTTTGAGAATTTCATATGTGAGTATTGTCTTTGCATCATTTCCATCCATCCTAGTCCCCCACCAATTCCTCCTATGTCCCCCCACTCTCAATTTTTTATCTTCTTCCTTGATTATTGCATATACATACATTTATAAATATATTATATATAGATAGATATTAAAAATGCACTGAGTTTTTTTAGTGATGCCCCTGTGTATCTGTGTTTAGGGCTGTAGAGGTGGGATTAAATAATCTTTCAGGGAGCTAATCTCTGGAAAAAACTGATTCTCTCTCTTTCTCCTTCCCTCAGCATCCATTGATTGCCTGTAGCTCTTCATCTTGAGGTGGGACCCTGTGACATTTCCCCCATCCACCTGGGCATCTCAACTGATTTTGTCATCATGCAGATCTCATTGGACTATCATGCTGTGGAGATTCCATGTGCCCAGCTTTCCTATTATAGCTATAATGCATTAACTAACAGCAGCTGTCTTGTTCTTCTGGCTCTTAATTCTTTCTGCCCAATCTTCTGCAGTGTTCCCTGAGTTTTAGGTATAGAGGCTACATTGTAGATGTGTCACTTAGGGCTAGGCAACTCACAGTCACTTACTTTCTGTATTTGACCAGTTGTGGAACTTTGTCATGGTTTCCATCTGTTGCAAAAAGAAGCTTCTTTGATGAGTGGTGAGAGATATGTTTGTCTGTAAATATAAGGAAATGTACTTAGAATATAGTAAGAAATTAGGTTGGTCTAGGTAAGTGACAAAAGTAGGCTTTTCTCTAGGGTCTATGGCCTCTCCAGCCATGTGTACTTGGCTATGTTTATAGTACGATGCATGAGTTCCCTCCCATTGAGCAGGTCTTAAGTTTAATTAGAAAGCTATTGATTACCACCAAGATAAAAGTATCATTACTGTACCATCAAAGGCTTATGATTGTTGTGGTTTGTAGGTTTTACAGCTAGGTAGGATCATTGATTGGTTTTCTCCCTTGGCAGCTTGCATAGTATCTTCTGATACTATAAGAACCAGTCTCTCATAGTTTCAGGAAGGAGGCTTCCAGGTCAGTTACAGGTCCCTTGCTCCAAGTCTTGTGTCTGAAATATATCCTATCTTCAGCAATAGGGTCTTACCTTCAAGTTCTGGGTGGCAATCAAGGGCTGTGGCAATAGCCTGCACTATCTTGGGAATAAAACATAAAATATGTATTTTTTACTCTTAATTATAAATATTTGGGGAATCCCAAGTATAGTGGCATAGACTTTAAGTTCCAATACTTGGAACGCAGAGGCACTGTGAGTTTGAGGCCAGCCTGGTCTACACATTGAGTATCAGGTCAGCCAGGGCTACATAGTGAGATCTTGTCTCACAAAAATAATAAATATTCCAGGGGATTCTTGATACAGAAGTCATCCTCAAAGGTGACAAATAGTTTTTTGGTTTTTTTCCATTTTTTATTATGATTATAAATGTATGAATTCTTATTTATTCACTGTTTTATAATCATTTATGTTGATCAGTATTATCATTACTTGATGCTCAAATTGCTCCATCTTGGTTAGTAAACTCTTTCAATATGACACCAGTAACTTTCTGAGATGACTCCATAAATATTGGGAGTGTTTCCTTGTTTGTATTTCTTTCTGACATGAGACAATCAAGCTCACCTTGAATTTTTCCTGCCCTAGATCTAGAATCAGCTATCTGGCTTCTTCTGGTGAAGAATAGTATTCAGAAACCAAAATGTAGCTACTCAATGTTCTAATTGCTCTTGGGGGCAGGACATGTATTCCAGACCCTTATAGAATAAAACCAGGGTCAGTGAAATATGGGCCTTATGCCAAAATTATCCCACTATTTATGTTATAAATCAAGTATGACTTTTATTAATGGACATAATCTAGACTAATGACTTTTATTAACCTCGGCAAAACCATGCACTCTCTCTTAGGTCTGATAACTGGGTATTCTTGGGTCTGATGACCAGGGCTTCTCCTTTGAAGCCTCAGTTTGGTACTCCACCCAAGAAAATAATGAATGAATGCAGGTGTACTTGAGTATTAATATATCAAAGCACTGCAAGCAGCACATCCACCCATTGGCTACAATGGGGGTTGGGAAGGAGGATGGTGACCTTGATGAATGTGAACTAGGGATGAAAAGATGGATGGTCTGTGAGGATTAAGGGTGGAGCTGAAGTTGAACTTGTACTTCCTCAATAAAGCTGGAGAAACCATTTTGAATAAATTATAGGTGTGGCCTGACCAGGGGACACAGTGGGAGAAAGAGGGTTCCACTGGCACAGGGTGAAGACACAGGCAGCTCCATTTGCACAATTTGAGAGGACTAGCGAGATCCATCACACCGTTCTGGGAGACAGACAGTTCTAATAGATAGCTAAGGGAACCAGTGTCCTCTGAGTTCAGGCTCACTCTTAAAAACTTAAGATTCAGTCTACTTGTTCCAGTGATTATGATGGCATCATACTCAACACCGCAGTCCAGCTGTATTGCAGCACAGTGACACTTGGCTGCTTTCATGCAGTGATGATAGAGGTACATAGTTTCAATGGTCCAGCATGACCCAAAAAGCCTAAACTATTTACTATCTGGCCATTTACAGAAAACAGTTTGTTGCCCCTGGTATCAACATCTAGGAATTTTGTATTTGGGAGAGGGGGAGTGTGTCATATGGGGGAGGGTACACATATATAGATATGGAGGTCAGAGGTCAACCTTGAGTGTCATTCCTTTGAAGTCCTCTGCCCTATTTTTCCAGAGAGTTTGTCATTGGAATCTGAGATTTGTCAGTTAGGCCAGGCTGACTGGCTAATGAGACATAAGGATCCATCTGTGTCCTCCTCAGGACTAGGATTACAGACATGTACCACCAAACTTGCCTGGGTTCTGGGGATCAAACTCAGGGTCTCCTGTTTGCAAAGCAAGTTCTTTACTGGCTGAACTCTCTCTGCCAGGAATTATATTTCAAATAATAGTTTTCCATGTTTCTGCTTTCAATTGAAATTGGATATCACATGTTTTTGTTAGCTCCTTATATTTTTATACGTGTCTATTTCCTTTCTTCTTTTTTCCCATCTTGAATCTGAGCCCCCTCAAGCCAATACCCTTTGAATTACAGAATTTGCCACTAATCACATTGAGTTTGGAAACAGATTCAGCCTCACCCTCCTCTATATCTCCATTTTCTTAATGGCAAGTCCTAATTTGCAATAATATGAACATAGCTTCGTGTTTTGCTTTACTCTAATACATAAAAACTAGTCCAAACAGCAGCATCAATATCACTTCTATTTTATATACAAAATTATTAAAGAAGATATAAGAATTTCATAGTGTTTTCTATTTTTATACTATTTCCACTAAGAATGTATAGAGTGTATTGATTGCACAAGTCACTTAATATAACTTTTCTCTGTGCATAATATTGCTGTTTTGATAGCTAGTTAAGTTCATTTGTTTCACTTTCATTTTAATTTTGGAGTTTGCTTTATATTCCTCTTTATATTAACATCATGTTGAAATATACCAAACACAATCTTAATGGAGGTTTTTAACAGTTCTATTAGAAATAGATAAAAGCCACAAAACACCAAAATAAAGGCCACAGAATAAGAGTAAGAACATAGATTTGGACAATATGATCAGTAAGCTTGAGAAACTATGCAGTTCATTTTATGAAGTTAATATAATCTTGATATCAATAATGAAAAAGGAGTACAGGGAAAGAAAACTACAGGCCAATTACTGTTACAAATACATGTACACGGGGCTGGAGAGGTGGCTCAGCAGTTAAAAACACTGGTTGTTCTTGCAGAAGACCCAGGTTCGAATCCCAACACCCATATGGCAGCTAACGACTGTCTGTAACTCCAGTCCCAGGGGAATCCGACAGCCTCATCTGACCTCTGCAGATATTGCATGACATGGGTGCACTTACCTACATGCAGGCAATACACCATACACAGAAAATAAAAATAATAAATAAAAAAATTAAAAACAAATACAGGTACACAAAATATGAATTTTTACACATTAAAAAAAATAGCAGACCAAATCCAATAGTGTAAACACAAAGGTGTTTAATAGATAGACCATGGCCTCAAACCTCTAAAACCGTAAACCAAAATAAATCCTGTTTCTTTTAAATTACCTTTTTTGGGGTACTTATCACAACAATGAAAGTTTAACTAACATAACCTGTTTTTAGGTAAAGGTAATTCCTCACTACATAGCTCCAAAATCCTTTTTAGTCCTGGTTCTAGTTCCTACCCTCCTTTATTGAGGAGCATAATAATGGTTCCCTATGACTCATGTCTCCCATAATGCTTTGTCATGAGATGTTGCTACTCCTTTCATCAAATCTGAGACTCTTACTTTGAGACTGCCTTGCTGCAAAGGAGCTAGCTCAGCTCCTGGAGGAAGAGAGGGCATTTGGAGGAGAACCAAGGCCCTTGGTGTTTGAATGAAAAACCAGCCCCAGGTGAGCTCCCAGATGACTGCACTATCATGAATGAGCCTGAGCAAACTCAACAGAAGACCCACATTGTCAGCACACAGAGGAATAACAAACCATTGCTATTTTAATCTACCATGTATTGGGGCAATTTGGACACAGCACTAGATAACTGGCACACCTTAAAATGGATTATTATTTACTTAAGAAAATGAGAGTGAATCTGTTCATTCCAACTTTATAAGCTATAAAACCAAAGTTGTTTCCAACTTTTAATTATAAGGAAGAACTCCGAGCTGAACCCCATTGTGCATGTTGTTCAGTGTGCCCTTTTAATTGTCTCGTGAAAACTTTCTTGGTCAAGGTATATGGATATTTCTAGAGCTCTTTCTGCATACTCCCAATTGAGTTTCCAAATCATTGTACTTGTAATTGATAATTGTAATTATGTGTATGAAGGACATGTGAGTTCATTAGTGGACCTAATTTTAATTGACTGAGAAATGATGAGAACTTCCCATAGAGTGCAGAGTGAAAAGAGACTCCGTCCCCCAAATCTGCCTTGCCCATAGGGCCACCACTGATGACAGGAACCTGCCAAATATGGCAACAGAGGCTTATAATCCCAGCATTTGGGAGGCTGAGGCAGGAAGATCATGAGTTTCAGGCAGGCTTGGGCCACATAACCAGACTCTGTCTCAAAAAAAAAAAAAAAAAACTAAACTAAAACCAAATGCAAACGTCCACCTAGACTCCCTTTCAATCAGCAAATGAGCAAAAGCACACTGGGGAGAATACAGCAGTAAGAGTCACACCAACCTACAAACTTCCTGCCATGGAAAGAGAATAAATAGTAAAGAAAATGCTTTCTTCATATAAATTACTATTAAAAGCTATGATTTCCAAATGAAGAGTAGGCAATGTTGAGTGTGGAAAATTGATTGAAACATGCCCATGTAAGGAAGGAATGTGACAAAAACTGACATGGAATTGAGAAAATATCCATATTTAAATATGCAGGGTCTCTTTGACTATAGATAGTAAGAAGAGAAAAAACATGCCTGCCCACTTCTCTGCTGCTAGAAGGGTAGACTGAAATGAACATGACCTTTATGGCTCAGATAGGAAGAACCACTCTGAAAAATCTCCAAAAAGAACAAGTTGGGTCCTGTTGCCACCTGACTAGATAACAACCAATTCAGGAGAAAATGGCAAAACAAAGCACTTATTCCAGGTACTTTGGTTGCATAATAAACCACCTGAGAACTTTTTTTTATGGTGCTGGAGATTGAATGCAGGGCCTTTCATATGCTAGACAAGCCATCTATCACTAAGCTGTATGCACATCCCTATCACCTGAAAACATAATGGTTTAAAACCACAACATTCGTTTTGCTCACAAATCTGCATTTGTAGGGTAGGCATGGTTCAGCAGGGACAAACTCATCTCTGCTCCATTGTGCCACCTCTACCTGGTCTCCACCAAGACGGCTGAAAGGCTGAACAATCAGCCGACACCCACTCACTCCCTCGCTTGCCCATTCGTAAGCCTGGTAGTTGGTTCAAGGAAGATTTACACAGCCAGGACAAATAGCAAGAGCAAGTCTCTCCATGTGGCCTCTCTACCACAGCAGAACTTCAAGTAGTCAGACTTCTTCCATGAAAGTTGCAGGATCCCAGGACTGATAATCCACAAGAGCCAGAACCTGGAGAACCTACATTGCCTTTTACAACCCAGTATAAGCACTCACTCGATGTTACTTCTTCTATATTCTGTTCTTTAGAAGTGAGTCACCAAAGGCCAGGGAGGAAATAGACACCATCTCAGTGGCTGTAGAGTCTAAGAATTTCTGTGAATGCTATAAAGCACCACAGTTGGCAACTCTTCCTGGGGAGTGGACAACAGATACTTCTAGATCAAACTTCTTAATGAAGCCATTCTAAACTTAGTTAGCTACTAACCCCTCCTGATGTCTCCCCCAAATGCCTTTGTTTCTTTGGTATGCTGTATGCTAAGTGCTGATTTTTGGATGAATCTGAAACAATGGAAGAGAAGAGGTAACGGAGCTTAGTAAGTTACTCTCCTTTCTCAGAGGCCCAGCAATGGGTAAGTTCAGGTTTCATCAGAGCAAGATTTCCAGTTAAGGTCTAAGCAGAAGCTACCACGGAAATATCCTAGAACTCAGCCTGAACAAAGAAAAGATGAGTGCTCAGGTTCACTAGAAGTGTCCTGAGTCACCAAGTGGACACTTCATCCTCACATTAATGACATAGAAGTCACGAAAGATAAGAGCAAACAGATGTTTTAAAGTTGTAAGTCACTTGGAACTTGGTATACTCTATCCACATATATTCTTTCACCTTTTCTTCTGTTAGAGCTTTTGACGACTGAATGACAGCAGAGATGACTACCAAGGTTACCTTTAAGGAGGAAATTGAGACAGTATATTAGTTAGTTTTCTTGCTGTGACAAAATGCCTGACAGCAGTAACTTAAGAGAGGAAGAATTTATTCTGGCTCACAGTTTAGGGGGTCCAGTCTAGCATGGCAAGGCAGGCACAGTGGCTAAAGCATCTCTGTCCATTGGTGTGGGAATTTGTGGGCAACTTTCTCACATGTTGGCAGATCAGAAAATGGAGAACCCAGGCCACAACTGCAAGTAAGTGTCACCTTCAAGGTCCACCCCCAGTGACTCGTTTCTGGTAGCTAGGCCACAGGTTTAAGTGTTCCACAACCTCCCATGAGTTGGGGACCAGATATTCAAGCACATGAGCCTATAACAGACATTCCACATTCAAACCCTAACAGACATTATTAGAAAAGATGTGTTTCTATGTTAAGGGAGGCTTAGATACCTGCTTGCAAGGGTGATCCTCAATGGTCAGGGAAAATTAACATGCTTTGTTTGTGAAGCTCTCTCTGACTCATAGTAATTGTTCTTTTCATTCCTAGCACAATGAACACACCTTTATTTACTTTGTTCCTTTGGGTACCATTTTGATTAACTCTTTTAATATACTTTCACTACTCCCCATTATCAGCCTCTAGTTGCAAACATCGTAACATTAAGATTCATTTTGTGGAATTTTTATTACCTAATGCATCTAGCATGGTGCCTTGAAGATTCTGTTGAGGAATAAATGTAGGAAAACGTATCATACAGACACTTCAAGATAAAAAATGTGAAGGCATGAACATCACACTCATAAACACAATGGATGTCTCCCCTCATTACGGAAGACAAAGAAATATGAAGGCACATAATCTGTTTATGTATGAGTATGAAGAAATATTTCAATACACCATTTATCCACTTTGGTGAGCAAGTGCCCAGTGTATCTTAGTGGGCCCACATCAATATTTGTGTCACTATCATCAGCAGAGAATAGACTTTAATATTTTATAAGAATTTTATGACCATCTCATTTGGAAATTGCATAAATATTATGAGACTCATTTTAATAAGAGAGATTTATGGAACACATTTCTAGCATCAAATGAAGAGAAACCTTGTCAAACTTTGCTTTTCATATTGCCAAGTCAATTATTCGGTTCTGAGACACTGAACCAAGAAAATCATTTCAGAGTTAGGAATGCTTGATTTGTAAGATGTGAAGTGAATGGATGAGTTATCATCAAAATCAAAGAGAGACAGCCTATTAACTTGTGGTGGGGGAGAGGACTCAAAGTCCAATGAATTGTAAATAATTCTTTACCTCATGAGCAAATAGCTGATTACTCTGAAATATGCCCTTTCCATGGGCTCCATGAAAAGGACCATGCCAGCATTCCAGGATGGAGTGCAGAGGGACTCAAGAGCCCTCACCTCAAGCTGAGGAGCTACCGAAAATTGGTGACTACTAGGGAAATGAGAATAAGTGTTCCTTGAGGGTGTGGTCCCTGGTAGGTTGACCATTCTCCAGCGGATGGTCCCGTATCTGTGCATATGTGGGCAGCACAACTTGTACTCAATAGGGTAAATATTTTTTTTAAAATTGTGTGTATATGAGTGTATTGCTCGCGTGTATGTAAGTACACCCGTGCAATGCCCACAGAAGTCAGAAAAGGGCATCGGACTCCCATGGAACTGTAGTTACAGACAGTTGTTAACTGCCATGTGACTGCTGGGAATCAAACCCAGGTCCTCTGCAAGAGCAGCCAATGCTCTTAACCATTGATCCATCTCTCCAGCCCCACAATAGAGTATTTTTTAATGAGCAGGGGGGCTTCATTGCACAACACTGGCACACTTAGATACATGCAGGCAATACACTCATACACATAAAACAAAAATAATTTTAAAAATTTTAAATAAAAAAGGACATGAAGTGGACCCAGGAGGAGTTAGGGGGAGGAGTAGGGGATGAATATAATAAAAATACATTATATACATATATATATGAAATTCTCAAAGAATTTTAAAATATTATATTTTATTTTAAAGAAACAAAAAGGATCATGTTACTCCTTGAGGAAAAAATAAATGGATGCTATGACTTTTCCAAGGTAATGGGGCACTAACTACATGGTGGTATGGCACCAGTCAGAGAAAAAGGAGGGTTTTGCTCCTGGCTGTGGTGATGACCATGACAGCGCAGTACAGTAGGGACGGCTGCATTGCTTACAGCCTTCTGGTCTTTAGCAACATTCTCAATTCTCATGCAAATATAAGAATCTTACCTGCTAAAGGGACAAATATTTTTTTAATTATTTATTTATTAACCACACACTTAGAAGAAGCATTTCGTTACAACAGCACTGACATATTCAATAACAATTTCCTGAGCTAAGATGCATCTCTTTCAAAATTGGCTGTAAATTTTAGGTTTACAGTTGAATTATTACAGTTATACAATTTTGTACTCAGTATAAATCTTACAAGACATAAAATTAAATGAGGTTTTAGCCTTTAAAAAAGATCTCCATTTCATTATTAAAATACACTGTTTCATACAGAAAAATTCATTTTTAATGCAATTGACATTAAAATTTTTGAACCTCTATATATCTGATTATTACTAGTCACCTTTGGTTACTTTTTGAGCTCCTTAGCATCTGAGCATGGATATAAAATCATCAGGTAGATTTCAGTGGTAATGTTTTTCACATCTACTAGTTATTAAGGAGTAAATTTTTATGCTTTGAAGAATTTTTTTTATATAACCACTTCCCAGGTAGCACCCTCCCATAGCCTCCCTCCCCTCACTAGAGCCCTTAAACTCTGATATCCCTGCTACTGACTGCTGTGTTTTTGGGAACTCCAGCCATTCCCCACTACTTGTCCTTCTGGTGAATATAGTCAGCCTATCTAGAGGTCTTTGTTTTAGGAGGGTCAGCTGTTCCTCATCTAGCTGTAATCAGTTGTCTATATTCCTTTGGATAAGATTGGGGTCTGCTGTTCATTTTC
>NW_008352720.1:7773-23892 GCF_000622305.1 Nannospalax galili | reverse complement strand
CATACCTTTGAGGAATACTGCTTCCTTTACTTGTCTCTGAAAATTAAAATCTCCCAAGGCTCAGTTCTACTTCTTTCCATTCTTCATTCCAAAGCTCTTATACTACTATATGATGATTCCCATCACTTATTTCTCCAGCCCTAACCTCTTCACTGAGATCTGGCCTCTTGTGTCTAACTCCTACACTTACACATTAAAGCTTTTTGCTTTTTAAAAATTTTTAGTAACCACATGATTAGAAGAAGCATTTCACTACAGCTTTAACATATTCAGTAACACACTCCAGAGCAAGAGCACATCTCTTTCACAAATGGCTGCAAGTTTCACAGTTGAGTGGAGAGCTGCGCTGTAGACTTACCCCAAGAGGCCTGAGGATAGTAGTCGAATTTTTTTAGCTTTTTAAAAATTTTTAGTAACCACATGATTAGAAGAAGCATTTCACTACAGCTTTAACATATTCAGTAACACACTCCAGAGCAAGAGCACATCTCTTTCACAAATGGCTGCAAGTTTCTAGGTTCACAGTTGAGTTAATACAGTTATACAATATTGAACTCAGTATAAGCCCTGTAAGACATCAAATTTAATGAGTTTTTTAATCTTTTTTAAAGGGACAAATATTTTTAGTCCAGGTTAAGAACCTCTGAGAGAAGAAAAGGAGGGCAAAGCAGGCATCATTCGTCTCCATTTATATGAGGCGGGCCCTGGATAGATAGAAAAGGAAAATTGGGAAGAGCATCTGGGTGTGGGTGTTTGTTCCACATGTTACTTGCATTAACCTATGTTTCCCAAAGGAAGAAACAGGCCCATTGCAGTGATGAGTGAAGTTCACACTGAAAACTAAAAACCCACTGGAATCTCATGACTACTTCTTTTCCTGATGGTTTAAGGATCCCTGAAGAACTTGTCTAGACCCCTGAGCTTCTTTTTTCTCACTACCATCCATTCATGGTTTTCATGCCACCACTTACCAAACCAAATACCAGTAGCTCTTCCTACACCCCAGGTTCTGGCCTTCTTAGTTTTGCTTGTGCTGAATTTTCATCTGAAAAGTTTGGAGAAGGCCCAACTCTGCCCAGGATGCCTTGGTTCACAAGCATGAGACAGAACCTAGTATCCCTACCCCGGGGCTTCCCCCAAAGCCCTAGAGTCAGATGCCCGTCTTGGTTAGGGATTGGTCAGAGCTCCATGAAGATGATAGAGAAATGAGACCCACCTCAAACTGTTCTTTATTAGAATAAGGAAGCAGGCAACGGTTCCTCCACAGGATTTGAAACTGTGCACCCAGGCACAGTTGGTATGTGGCTTAGGGGTTGGAAAGGAGGAAATGGCTGCTTTTTTATGGTTTTTAGGGCTGGAGACAATGCAAGTGCCAGTGACAAGGTTTGGAGGTTTGAGACAATAGGAGCTGACGTTTGTTTTCCCAGATAATACAGTCTCTGGGTTGGGGGTTTTACACAGTTCCTGGGTCAGAAATTGGCTCCGGTCTGTGGTTTACTTAACCAGGTTTAGGGCCCTTTAAGTCCAGATGTTTATCCTTCGGTCAGTCTTCCCATTTAACACAGCCTCTTCTTTAGAAACCTAAATCATATCCTGTTCTAGTTTGTTTCTCCATTGCTGTGACAAAACACTCTGACCAATACCAACTTGGGGAGGAAAGGGTTTATTCGGCTTACATCTCCTGGGTCACAGTTCATCAGGGAGCTCAAGATAGGAACTCAGGGCAGGAACCTGGAGGCAGGAGCTGGAGTACAGGCCATGTTGGAACTCTGTTTATTGGCTTGCTCCCCTGGCCCCTGCTCAACCTGCTTTCTTATACAACATAGGACCACCTGCCCAGGGGTGGCACCACCCACAGTGGGCTGGGCCCTCCCACATCACTCAATAATCAAGAAGATGGCCCACAGACATGGCCACAGGCCAGTCCAATGGAGACAATTCCCCAATTGAGGCTCCCTCAACCCAGGTGTGTCAAGTTGACAACTAAAGCTATCCAGCACATGTCCTTTGGGCAGCTTCATCATGAGACAGCAATGGGCAGTGATTAGTGCAGGCAGACAGTGACCTCTCTCTACAATCTCCCCTTTCTCACACTGTGCTAAGTGGCTCTCCTCAGTGTGAATTCCCCATTCAGCTATTTTTGCCAAGGACATTGAAGGATGCTTGCTCGTCTGTCTTATAAGTTCTCTTTAACTGTGCATGTTTGCAGGGGAGGGGAGGTTAGATCTCAATTGCTGTTACCATAAAGTTTATTTTGACGAGATGACTTTTTGGTAATAATATCTTCTTACCTTTCCAAATGTGACAGGTGCAAGCTACGTTTGTGCACAAATTGAGATGACCTTTTTGAGATCTCCCACCTCTCATCATTTTTGTCACCCAAGGACCAAATCATAATCATTCACCAGGACATGAAGAATTCCTCTACACTTCAAACTTCAACGGCTACACAGCCACCAATGACTATAAATACTCTACATGGCTGAGGCAAAGTGCCCCCACTACATTCCCACAGTTAGATGCCCTGGATACTTCCAATTTTTCACAAAGCTCCCACTCCTGCTCCTGCTTTTCTTCCTCCCCCCCCCCCCCTTCTTCACGGGCAGCAGTATAGGATTTGAATTGAATGAGAGAAGGACTCAAGGTCACTTAGCCCCCAGTAATACAGTGGTTTTTTTTAATGAGGTCATCAGATCTTGAATCCACAAAGAGGCAGACAGAACAGAATTGAATGAATGTAATAGACAAAACCAGATTCTCAATAATTAAAAAATTCATATGTCTGTTTTACTCCATACCTATAACAATTTAGTTTTACATAATGGTCACTTAACTAAGTTCTTAATTATCTTTCTAAAATGACTATTATTTTAGGTCAGTTTTAGGTTCACAGCAAACTTAAAAGAAAGGCACAAAGTTCTTTGAATACGCTTTTTTTTTTTTTTCTCTACACACACATAGCCTCCCCTGCTATCACCATCCACCAGGGTGAACTTACATTGACACATTGCCACCTGTCAAAGCCCATAGTTTACATTAGAGTCCAATCTAAGTACATTTTGTCTGATTATACAGGTGTATAATGACAGGTGTATAATGACAGGTGTCCATCATTATATTCTCATACATAGTAGTTCCACTGCCTTAAAAACCCTCTGTGCTCTGCCTCTGACAACTACTGATTATTTCACAGTCTCCATAATTTTCTCTTTTTTTCTTTTATTTTTATGAGACAGAGTCTCTCTGTAGCCACAACTGGATGAAATTCATTATGTAGACAAGGCTGGCCTCCATGTCACAGAGACCTGCCTGCCTCTGCCTCCCAAGTACTGAGATTAAAGACATGCACTATCACAACTGGCTTCCACAGTTTTCTTATCTATATATAGCTATAATAATTTTGCCTTTTCTAAAATATCATGTATATACATATGTACACACTATGAATTTTCTCAGATTACATAAATCTTTTGCTTTTATTAAAATGTAATATAGTTAGAATTTTATTTTATTTCATCTGGGTTTTTGTTTTCTTTAAGAATTTGGGGTTTTTTTTGAGACACAGTCTTTCTATGTAGCCCAGACTGCCCTCAAACTCATGGTCCTCTTGCTTCAACTTCCCAAGAGTTGGTGATCCAAGTGTATACCACCATACCTGACACTAGTGTGTAGCCTTTTTAGATTGTCATCTTTCATATTAGTAACATGCATTTAAGGGTTTGGCATGTTTCTTCATAGCTTGATAGCTCATTCCCTTTTGGTGCTAAATAATATTCCACTGTGTGATGTACCAGAATTTACTTATTCATTCATCTACTGAAGGACATATTGATTGTTTCCTAGTTTTAGAAATTATTAATAAACCTGCTATAACCATGTGTGCAGGCTTTGGTATGGCTATAAGTTTTCAACTTCTTTGTTAAAAACCATGGAATGAATGCCGAGTGTGGTGGCATATACCTTTAAACCCAGTGCTCAGAAGGCAGAGGCAGGTAAATCTCTGTGAAATCAAGCCCATCTTGGTCTACATAGTGACTTTCAGGCAAGCTGAGGCTACAGATCAGCCCTGTCTCAAAACAAACAAACAAAAGAAAAACATGGAATAAAATCACTGAAATTATATGGGGAGAATATATTTTGTTAAAACTTTCAAACCAGACACTGTAGAGATGGCTTAGCACTTGTGAGCATTTACTTTTCTTACAGAGGACCCAGATTTGGTTACCAGCACCCACATAATGGCCATCAATCATCTCTAACTTTGAGTCCAAGGGATCTGACACTCCCTGAAGGCAACGGGCATATATGTGGCGCACATATATAGATGCAGGAAAAACATTCATAGCCATAAAAATAAAACAAAATAAATATTTTAATGTGCTCAATTATGTTTTTAAAAACTCCAAAACTGTCTTGGAAAGTGGCTGTACCATTTTGCATTCCACCCAGGCACAAGAGTGAATTCTTGCTCCACACCCTTGCCAGCACTTGAAATTATCACTCTTCCAGATCTGGGGCATGTTGTTTTAATTTTTGATTCCCTGCTGATACCTCATGTGAAGCATCCTTTCCTATAATTATTTGCTATTCTTAATTCCTTAAAAACCTGCATTCTCACAATAGGGTCTTACCATCCAGTTCTGTTGGGCAACCAAGAAAAGTGACAATAGCCTGTATTTGGGGGGGGGGCCTGTGACAATGCTGACCAACAACTCAAGGGGAGATATCTCACATCTGGCACTGAGCTTTTTCTTTGGAAACCTATGGCATCTGGAAGGAGCTGTATCCCTTATGTAGGGTAACTCCAATTGAACTCTTTTGTATTAGCATGTAAATTTAGGAAGCTTATAACATAGTAGGTTTCTATATGGCTTTTTCAAACATCTTTAGTGCTAGTTATCTGTCCTCCCACCCCCTCCTCTGCTATTCCCTTCCATGCCTCTCCCCACCTGAAACTCTCTCTTTGGTCACAGGACATAGAAAAATTGAGCTGCTACTGTCCAGGAAGCTTCCTCCCTGCTGGCTAGCTTTCAGAGTACTAGGAGCTGCCATACAGACTGCTGGGGAAAAAGTCATCAACAGTCTTACCCAAGTGTAAACCCTGAAGGCTGCGATAATGACTGTAATGGGAAAATGTGCCCATGGATGCAATAGTGACACAAACGTTGTAGGGGTAACCAATTGCTTTCTGACTGAATTTAAGGCCCACTCCACTGGAAGAAACTCATGTATGGTACTGTAACTCCCAGTCAGGAACTCATGGTTGGGGAGCTCACAGGCCCGAAGGATAAAGCTACTTCTGTTGTGCTAAATGGACATAGAATCAAATTGCCCTCTAAATTCATATCAGAGATTTAGTGCAGCTCTCAGTCTTGAGACACATTTCTTTGTGCAGTAGATGACAGTGGATGATCAAAGTGCAGCGAATAAGTGTCAGTGGAGTGCTCACCCACAAATGGGACATCTATATCATACTTCCCTTCCCCAAGGCTCAGGGAATATTGAGGAAGAAGGGATGGAAAGATTGTAAGAGCCAGAGGTCGGAGAAGACCAGAGCAAAACAGTATATTCTGGACATGACAGAACCACTGTACACATGAATTCACAGCAGCCATGGTTACTTGCAGAAGGCCTGAACAAAATCAAGGCAGTCAATATTCTAGCATGGAGTGGGGACAGGCTCATAAGCCCCTACTTCTAGCTGGGAGTTAATGGCTTCTGGGGCAGGAATAATCAGTTTTCTATAAGGCTATGGTCCTTAGTAGATCAATCATACTCCGGTGGATGGTCTTACAACCACCAGTATATGAGCAGCACAAAATGGACTTGGTGGATTATTTAAAAATTTAAAAAGATGACATGAAGTGGTGAGGGTATGGGGAGGTGGGGAAGGTGGATACTGATCTGGGAGGAATTAGGAGGAAGAGTGGAAGGGTAAAAAAGTTCAAAATACGTTGTATGAAATTCTTAAAGAAATTAATAAAAATATTATATTCCATTTTTAAAAGATCATTTTTCAAAACACCTGCTTTCCAAAAGCTTAGTAAAGGTGTGTCCCATCTATGAGCCTGTTTCCTCTCCATGCACTCCTTAAGCAAACAGTAACTCTGCAAGGTGTCTGTGACCAACAGCTCTGCTCACCGCACATCTACAGTAGAGAAAGAGTCAAAGGCAGCTGATTCTTCAGGGATTATCTCTCACTGGGGTTTGCTCTGAGGACAAGTAGCAGGCCATACACCTCTATGGAAAGCCAAAATCTACTGAAAGCAGAAGGCTCTCATTTCTAGCGAAAGGTTTCACATAAAATTAAAGAAGAAAAGTTAAAATATCTTAGAATTTTATGATTTTTCTATGGAGAAAAGTATTACCCTTACCAAGACAGAATTCAAGAACTTAGATATCCAATACTTTCACAGCGATATCTTCAAGCCAGGCATTGTAGCACTATGCCTATACTCTCAGCATTTGGGAAGTGGAGGCAAGAGGATCAGGAGTTCAAAATCATCCTCATCTACATTGTAAGTTTGAGACCAGTCTGGGCTACATGAGATCCTGTCTCAAAACAATCACGCAAACAAGCAAACAAGCAAGCAAACAAACAAACAAACACAAATGATAATACCTTCAGATGTAAAGACTGAAAGTCAAAATTCTGGATTTTAGACACATATTTGAGTTTTCTAAAAACCAATGTTTTTAAATTCAAATTCAGAAGTGTTGAGTCCTGGTGTTTTAAAGACACCTGCCTGTTGTGGAAACGTATGCAAGATTCTGAAGCTTGTCTTAATACCTTGCCAAGCAAATAACACAAGTCTCACAGCAAATTCGGAAATACGCTAGGCTCTTCTTCAGGTGAATGCTTCAGTCAAAACAGATTGCTTTTCCGGAGCATCCTAGACTTAGGCTGCCATCAGTTTTTCTCTTAGCTTGTCAGTCTTGAGACTCTCCTTTAAAGTCACAGCCACATGCTGAAAAGGAAATAGAATTCTTCCAGACTCCCAATTTCTCATTTTTCTGTTAATTATATCACCTTCCTCCCAGAAGGAGCAGATAAAATTTAATGATCCCAAATTTTAGGTGTCAGAGACCACAAAGGATTCCCTCACTCAATAGAGTAAGTTCTAAACAACTGGTGAGTTTTCATACATTCAAGTTGTTTTACAGATAGGTTTATTAGTTTTTCTAGTTTCCTTTCTGTTGCCGTGATTTAAAAAACCATGACCAAAGGCAACTTAACTTAGGAGAGGAAAAGGTTTATTTACTTTATACTTTCAGGTCATACTCCATCATTAAGGGAAATCAGGGCAGGAAACTGAGGGCGGGCCTCCTGGCTAGTCCAGGCAGCATTACCTTGGGGAATTCAAACACTGCCAAGGAAGTGCAGCAGAAAGCAAGAAAGTACAAGAAGAAATGCTGCTTGCTCGTTTGCTCCCAGGCGCATGCTCAGTTAGCTTTCTTTTTTTCCAAATGTGATTTATTTATTCATTGTAAAAAGAAATAAATTCACAGTCTGAACAACATAGAAAATACAGAAAAATATAAAATGAAATCTCATCTATTATGCAGTCATTTACCTTCTCCCTAATTTTGTAGTTTCCCTTATGTTTGCTACATAGCCTTTATTTTACAAAATCATTAAATATACCATGTTCCCTGATTTTGGAGTCACATCACTAGGCATGCTTTGCTACTGGTTTAAATCACACCAGGAATAGTATTCCACATGAATAAATTTTGATTCTATGGCTTCTTTATATATTCTATAAAATTCCATTCTAAGGCCAGGCATGGTGGTGCACGCCTTTAATCCCAGCACTTGGGAGGCAGAGGCAGGTGGAGCTTTGTGGGTTCAAGGCCAGCCTGGTCTACATAGTGAGTTCCAGGACAGCTGGGGCTACAGGGAGACCCTGTCTCAAAAAGACCAAAAAAAAATTTCATTCTATACATGAATGCTTTTGGAAAATTTTAAGTAACCAATAGAAACCTTCATTTGCTAGTATCAAATAATGAGTTATGAATGACTATTTTTTGAAACTATAATTCTAAAAAATCAAGTAACATGTGAGACCAAGCCCTAGTGAATTCCAGCCACAAAGAATAGATGTGTCAGTAATGAGGATAAAATTTACTTTTTGCCTCCTGTTCACTGCTATGGGAACAGTGGTAGGGATCGATTAGAACAATACTAGACTAAAAGGCATTTATTGAGAGCTGCAGAATGGAGAATGGTGTTTCTGTGTCAGTGTAGTTGCCTATGATCTTGGTGTCGGCTCACCACTGAAAGTCACTACAACAAATATTTGATAATAAAACTTTATCTGCTTCAGCTACTTTGACGTAACTTTTTTCTTACACACAGCATAAGAAACAAAAGTTCTTTTAAATTTACTGGGTGAGAAAAATTGATCAAGCAGGCATTTTGTCTATGTCTTTTCATCCTACTGAGCATAGCTAACTAGCTTTCTTATACAGCTCAGGACTACCTGCCCAGGGAATGGTGCTGCCCACAGTGTACTGTGTTCTCCTACATTGATTAACAATCAAGACAATCCCCCACAGACATGGCCACAGGACCTTCTGATCTGGGAAATCTCTCCTTTGTCAGGCAGTTGAAGCTAACTAGGACATTAGTCAGTAACAGAAGCTTATACAGAAGTTTCCCACTGCCTAAAATAGTCTATGTTGACTCACTATGATGTCACAGTTAATATTTGTTACAATTTTAGTTTAAAATGTCCCCCAAATCTCATGAGTTGAAGACTTGCTTGCTAGGCACTATTGGGAGGTGGTGAAATATTTAGGAGGCAGGGCTGGGTTAAAGGAAGTAGGTCACTAGGGGCACATTCTTGAAGTCCAGTATATTTGGGCAGCTTCCACTAGTGCTCTCTTTCTCCTCCCCTCCTTCCCTCTCCTCTGGCCACCACAAGGTGAGCAGCTTTCCCCTACCACACACTTTGGCTGTGAACTGAAACCATGAGCCAAAACAAATATTTCCTCATTTTAAGTTACTTATCTCAGATATTTTAAGACAGCAATGGAAAAACAATGAACACAAAAATCTCAAGTCCAAGAAGGTCCAAAAGAAAATAGAAACTAAGAAGACTTCTGAAGCAGTATAGCAGAAACTTAGAGCAGAGAAAGTGGGAATGAGCCTCTCGATCAAGAAAATAAGAACAAGTACATAAAAACCATGGGAACAAACTTTCTAATGAAATCCAAATGCTTTATTTTGGTCAGTGAAGTAGAAACACAATTGAATTTGCAGAAACATTAAATTTACCACCTGGGCCTACAGAGAGCTACTGCCCATATCTTAACAAATTTTGGTGGCTTTTCCTGTGTCACTGTGATGTGGGGTCCTCATAAACAGCGGTTCAGTCCTTTAATTCTGACTGTGCTGAGGGAGCTTTTATGTTCATGTTGTTCTTACTATTAAGGGGGGGGGGTCTCTCAGTTCTCATAGTCCAGATGGAAAAAATTCAGTCCACCCACAGACAGTTTAAGCAAGAGTTTATTTACAAAACAAGCACTCCAAAGAAAGACTGAAATGGGCTGCTCCAAAGTGGTGGGGGAGGGGGTTAGCAGTACAGTGTGTTATGCAGTGTGGATTTTAAAGAAGTTTTCATGAATATTCATGAAGTGGCTAATATATTCATGGGCTAAGGTAATCCTTTTCCCCTTCCCAAGTCATAGTAGAGGAGGAAGGTTTGGGAAGTTGTTTTTGTTAGCTAATTAGGAATATTGATTTGTCTTCTGGGCACTTCAGGCTGGGGAGAGCTATAATCAGGAGGTAGGAAGTGTGAGAAATAGTCAGGGCGCTGATTTAGAAGGGCAAAAACAAGGTATCCTTGTCTTATATAAGAGGACCCTGGCAACCCTGTTAGGAAGCTGCTGGCAGACTGTATAGGGCGGCCAAAAAGGAGTCAGAAGTAGAGACTGGAGGCTCTGGGGAATCGGGTGTAGTCAGATTCAGGGGTGGCCCAAGCCAGAGCAACACAAAAGAATCTGCCTAATTAAGTCCCTAGCTCTTGAGCCGTTGTTTCACTAATTATCAATGGCACTCGGTGGCCTTGCCACACAAGTTCAGAAGAAGTGTTCACCAAAGCTCTAGAGCCACTGCCAGTGGTGTCTGGCAGGAGTTCCCCATGGAGAAATCCTGTAACTAAGGTAGGAGACAAAAAGGGAAGATGATAGGCAGCCACTTGGGTGCTCCATTCAGGATGTCTTTGCAGGGTCTTGACAGGTCTTCATCCTGTGTGTGCTCAGGACAGGGATGAAGTGAGAGTTGGGAGTTCTAGCTTTCATTTCACTGGCCACTTCTACACTCAAATTAGAATCTTTTCAAAACATCATTTTCACCTGCTTCTGTAGTAAGACTAGGAACTGGCACTTCTCTGAAGTACCCTTTGCCTCTAATCTGGTTGAGAATTAAAGTGCTCTCATTAAATAGAAACCTCATTATATTCTGCTCTAATCTGCAGCACAATCATCATGCAGTGATTACCTTGAATTATTATTGCACATACTTCCACCCACTTATTATTATATGTCTCTGTACTTTAATTATGTTTCAATGAATATAATTCCATATCCTGCAATAATTAAATGATATTCACTTTAAATATAACTGTGTGCCTATAATTCTCTGTAAGTATGAGTGCTTGCACTGCAAATAATAAAGATCAGTAGTGCTCTGGAGGCTGAAACAAACTAAACCACATCTAAAAGAAATCAGCTGGCACTTTAATGGAATTTTAAGACACTGAAATTTGTTACCTATTTGTTTTTTACAAAAACATTTTAAGAGGGTGATTTTTGTAGCCTTAACAACAGCAAAATCTTTGGAAGGAAACAGCAGTTCCCTAGAGGCCAGGGACTTTCCCTGGTAGGGAATTGATTTCAAAAACAAAAACAAAACTGCACTGAGATTTACATTTTTTGCTTTACTTTATTTATTTATTCATTTATGTATGTATGTATGTATGTATGTATGTATGTATGTATGTATTTTCTTTGGGCCAAATAATTGCTTTGGAAGGAAATCCCCCACAGAGTTTTATGGATTATAATAAAATTCCAGAATCAACAAGCAGGGAACGGGTACAAAGGCCTCCTATACGGTCTGCCCATCCACACACACATTCTTGTTGCCCAGGAAACAGACCTGCGTTAGTGCTTATATTGTTTCTGGTATACAATCTTTAGAAGTCATCTAGCACTTTAGTTCTGCCAGTGTATGTCTCAGAAGAGACTGTCTCTGGAGAATTGTTTGCATCCTGTTGCACTTAGTAGTACATCATATGCTTATGTGTATATGTTTTGATTGGTACTTACATCAAACACATGGTTAATTATAACTTGGACTGAGAAATAATTATTTATGATAAATTTATTCTTGACCACAGGCAATGGAACATTGATCCCAAAGAACTTGAGGAATGACAACTGTACTCATTCATTTCTAGTCTCTGGTTTTATTATTTTTATTATTATTTTACAGTCCTGGAACTCCAAGGACTGAAAGACATGCTAGACAAGTGTTCTATCACTAAACCACACCCTCAGCCCTTACTCTCATCTTAAAAATAATATATGGCAGTCGACTACTGTGGGGTGAGGAAGAGTTGATCTTCTTTAAAAGAGTGGATCTAGATAGGCTGACTAGACTCCTGTAGATGAAATTGCACAGAGAGACATCTGGGTACAAATGCTTGACCAGATAGACCTTCACATGTATGACAGAATGCATGAAATCTGGTGGGGGGAGGGGAAGCAAGTGGGAGTGCAGATGAGGGAGGGGGGTCTAAATTTGATTTAGATCTATATAGGAAATGCACAAAAACTCAATGAAAATACACATTAAAACTAAAAATAAAAAATAATATATGAGGTAGAGAACTCAAGAATAGTGCTATTAAGAATAGAGAAAATGTTCACCTCCCTTTGTTTCCTGGGCTGCACAGCCTCTGGCATCCTGGTCCCAGCACCTTTCCTGGGTAACTCCTGCACACCCACCACACCTTGACTCCCCCAACTTCTTGTACCCTCCCAGCTCCTCTGCAGCAGCTTTCCTCCTAGCCTGGGTACTGGCCCATTTCTTGTCTTGGCACCCCAGACACTGGGGCTACCCTCTCACCCCAGAGCCACCACTGTTTCCTGATCATTTCCATCCAGAACAAATCAGCTCCTCCCAGAAGTCCCCAGGAGCTGTAAGGACCTCTTCCTACCCCCACCTCCATTTACATCCCTGGGGGGCACACCCACCGGCTTCCTGAGATCAGCATCTTTTCTGGGCCCTGCACCCAGGCCGAACAAACTCCTAAATTCCTGGGGGCAGCATCTTTCCTGGAGGGATCCAGACCTTCAGAGAAAGTCTGAGAGCATCTGAGCCTCATGCACATGGGCCTCTGTGGGAACTCCTGAAGACAAAAGCAATTAAGCCACTCCAATATAAAATCAAAAGAGAGAACCTGAAGCCTGGACCAACCAGCTTTTCATGCCCAACAAGTAAACCACAAAGGCACATAAAGTTTACAAAAGGAAGCAGATCTAAGCTCAACAAAGGAAGTTAAACTCAACTAAAGAAGGCTTGTGTCTCACACAAGAATCAGAAGCTACAAAATAAATTCACATGTCAAAGTCAGAGAAAAAATAATAACATGAAAAACCAAAATAACATATCCCCACCAAGTACCAATAGCCCTCCAGAGGAGTACAATGAGAACTTCCTAGAGATAACACAGGACATGGAACTCAAAATAACAATTATAAACATGATAAAAGAATTCAGTGAATTTAACAAACACACAAAGAAATCAAAGATTTGAAGGAAGATAGGGATAAACTTCTGAATGAATTCAGAAAAGAGAAATATTGATGAATACTCAGGCTGAAAGTAAGAAGGAAGTGAAACATTCAGTAAGCCAATTAAAAATGACAGGAGAAAGAATCACCAATACGATGAATGAAATGGAAAACAGAATATAAACACTGGAAGATAAAGTGCATGAATTAGACCACTCAACCAAAGATTATGAACAATTTAAGAAAACACAAGAATGGAATATGCAAGAATTGTGTGACACCATAAAAAAAATTACAAATCATAGGCATACAGGAAGGAGAAGAATCTAAAGATAATGGTATGGAATAGATCTTCAACAAGATTGTAGAAGAAAATTTCCCGAAATTAAAGAAAGACATGCCCATAAAAATACAAGAAGCATTTAGAACACAAAAGAGAAACAGAAAAGAAACTCTCCACAGCACATCATAGTAAAAATACTAAACGTTCAGAACAAAGAGACAATACTGAAAGCTGCAAAAGAAAAACAATAAGTCACATATAAAGGAAAACCCATCAGGATTACAGCTGACTTTTCAGTGCAAACTATGAAAGCCAGAAGAGCCTGGACCAAAGTATTCCAAGTTCTAAATGACCACAGATGCCAACCCAGATTACTTTACCCAGCCAAAATGTCTATCATAGTTAAAGGGGAAAGAAAAATCTTCTGTGGCAAAAATAGGCTGAAAGAATTCATGTCCACAAAACCAGCCCTTCAGAGGGTTCCTGAAGCAATACAAAGAGCTGAAGAAAGGAATGATTATATACAAGGGGTGACAGAAAGAAATTCAATGAAGGTGTAACTGTGGAAATGCACAGCTATATCAAGAATGTGAACAGAAATAAAAATTACAGGATCCAATACACATCTTTCATTAATAACATTAAATATCAATGGACTGAACTCCCCAGTCAAAACATACAGACTAGTTGAATGGACTAAGAAACAAAACCCATCTTTTTGCTGTCTACAAGAAACTCATCTCACTTTCAAGGACAGGCACTACCTTAAGGTGAAAGAATGGAAAAAAATATACCAAGCAAATGGTACTACAAAAAGAGCAGGCATTGCAATTCTAATAGCTGATAAAATAGACTTTAAACTAAAACTAATCACAAGAGATAAAGAGGGCCACTTCATTCTGATCAAAGGAACAATAAACCAAGAAGATATTACAGTCATGAAGATATATTCACCAAACTCTGGTGCACCCAACTTTATGAAAACAGTACTACAGGACATTAAGACCCAGATTAATCCCAACTCATTAATAGTAGGGAACTTCAATACTCCATTGTCTCCATTAGATAGGTCAACAGGACAGAGAATTAACAGAGAGACATCTGAATTAAACAATACCATGTATCAAATGGACCTAACAGACATCTACTGAATATTCCACCCAAGCAGCAAAGAATATACTTTCTATTCAGCACCCCATGGAACCTTCTGCAAAATTGACCATATACTGGGGCACAAAACAAACCTCAACAAATACAAAAAGATTTAAATAATTCCAAACATTCTATCAGACCACAATGCAATAAACCTTACAATCAACACCAGAAGAAACCCTAGTCACCACCTGAACACATGGAGGTTAAACAACACACTCCTGAATGATGAATGGGTCAAAGGAGAAATTAAGAAAGAAATAAAAGTATTCCTGAAACTAAATCAAAAGGACAATACAACACAACAAAACCTCTGGGACATTCTGAGAGCTGTCCTTAGAGGAAAGTTTATAGCTCTAAGTGCCTACATTAAAAAATCAGAAAACCACAAATAAATGACTTAACATTGCAACTCAGGACAATAACAAATGAAACCCAAACCCAGAAGACAAGAAGAAATAACAAAAATCAGAGCATAAATTAATGACAGAGAAACAAAGAAAACAATACAAAGAATTAAAGAATCCAAGAGCTAGTTCTTTGAAAAGATAAAGGAGATTGATAGACCACTAGCTTAGTTAACCAGAGGAAAGAGTACCTCCAAATCAACAAAATCAGAGATGAAAGGGGAAACATCACAACAGACACCAGAAAGATACAGAACATTATAAGGGAATACTTTAAAAACCTAAATGCTTCTAAATTTGAAAACCTAAAAGAAATGGACAGGTGTTTAAAGCATAGGAACTACCAAAACTAAACCAAGAAGAGAGTAACAGCTTAAACAGACCCATAACACATAAGGAAATTGATACAGTAATACAAATCCACCCAATTAAAAAAGCCCAGGACCAGATGGATTTACAGCAGAATTCTATATTTAAAGAGGATCTACATTCAATACCACCTAATTTATTCATAAAAATAGAAATGGAGGGAGAACTTCCAAATTCCTTCTATGAAGCCAGCATCACTCTAATATGAAAGCCAGATAAAGATACAAACAAAAAAGAAGACTATAGACCTATATCCTTAATGAACATAGATGCAAAAATTCTCAACAAGATACTTGCAAACCGCATACAGACACACATCAAAAAAACCATCCACCATGAACAAGTCGGCATTATTTCAGAGATGCAGGGATGGCTCAATATACGTAAGTCAATAAATGTCATAAATCATATAAATGGGCTCAAAGACAAAAAACACATGGTCATCTCAATCGATGCAGAGAAGGCCTTTGACAAAATTCAACATGCATTTATGTTCAAAGTCCTAGAGGGAAGTGGACTGGAGGAAACATACCTCAACATAATTAAAGCCATATATAACAAACCCACAGCCAACATCATTCCAAATGGACAAAAACTGGAAGCATTCCCATTGAAATCAGGAACCGGACATCTCTTAAATGTAGTGCTTGAAACTCTTGCAAGAGCAATAAGACAAGAGAAGGAAATTAAATGAGTAATAATTGGAGAAGAAGAGATGAAATTATCCCTTTCTGCAGATGATATGATATTATATCTAAGAGACGCCAAAAATTCCACCAGAAAACTCTGGGAAATTGCCCTGGCCCGCGGGGTCTGCAACCGGGTACCTGGATTGGGGAGTGGGGATGTATACAGGACGGGGCAAGAGACAAGAGAAATGGAGACAAGACAGGTTTCTGATCAAGTCTCGTTTATTGCAGCACAAGCATGAGTTTAAATAGAGAATGAGAACACGGGAGCAAGGAATGAGTAATCACATCAGTCAGAACACAGGGGTCCTGATGTACTTTAAGGGAGGAATCTACTGATTAACCGAGAACAGAACTATTCACCTAAACTAGAGCAAGGCCGCGGGCTACTGGTCCCCGCTGTGAGCCAAGGTTG
>NW_008352720.1:0-7047 GCF_000622305.1 Nannospalax galili | reverse complement strand
TGTAGAAGAATGAAACTAAACCCCTATCTTTCACCCTGCACAAAAGTCAATTCCAAATGGATCAAAGACCTCAGTGTAAAGCCAGAAACTCTGAAACTGTTAGAAGAAAACTTTGGCAATAACCTACAAGACATAGGTGTAGGAAAGGATTTTCTAAACCGGACATCAATTGCTCTGGAAATAAGGTCAAGAATCAACAAATGGACCTCATTAAACTAAAATGCTTCTGTACATCAAAAGAAGCAACCAAGGAAGTGAATAGAAAACTCACAGAAAGGGAGAAAATCTTGAACAGCAACACATCTGACAGAGGTTTAACATCCAGAATATATCACAAACTCAAAAAACAAAGAATCAAGAAAGGAAGTAACCCAACTAAAAGATGGACTAAGGAGATGAACAGGGTTCTCAAAAGAAGAAAAGAAGATGGCTAAGAAGCATCTTAAAAAGTGTTCAACAACAGTAGTAATCAGGGAAATGCAAGTTAAAACCACTTTAAGATTTCATCTTACCCCAGTCAGATTGGCTAAGATCAAGAGAACAAACGATACCAAATGTTGGAGAGAACATGGGAAAGAGGAATGCTCATCCACTGCTGGTGGGACTGCAAAATTGTCCAACCCCTATGGAAAGCAGTGTGGAGAACTCTTAAAAAACTACAAATGAACCTACCGTTTGACCCAGTTATACCACTCCTTGGCATATACCCAAAGAACTCATCCTATTGCAGAGACACTTGTACATCCATGTACTGCTCTTTTCACAATAGCTAAGAGTTGGAAGCAACCTAAATATCCCTCAACTGACGAGTGGATAATGAAAATGTGGTTCGTTTATATGATGGAGTTTTACTCAGAATTAAAGAAAGATGAAATCATGAAATTTGCAGGTAAATGGATGGAACTAGAAACTATTATACTAAGTGAAATAACAGAGACTCAGAAAAAAAAAAAACATATGTTCTCCCTCATATTCAGATCCTAGCACCAAATCCTGATAAGTGATTATGTATCCAGACATAACTACAGGAACCAGGATAATGAAAAGGAACCAGAAAGGTAAAGAAAAGGAAGAATCTGAAAGAGAACAGTATGAAACAGGTGTTAATAAGGGAGATAGGAATAAAAATGGGGTTATTTTAAGGGGAGGAGGGAGGGAAGGTTATACAAGGAACCTAGGGGATCAACGGAAAGAAGGAGCTCAAGACAGGTGGGACCATAGGAGAAGGGTATTATTAAAGGAGAAATGTGAAAATAGGGGCACCTTAAATGGGGAAACCATGGTGGAAGGGTTAGACAATGCAAGAGATAAATAATGCCTTGCTGGTTTTTAAAAAAAACCAGAGGGAACCATATTAGTTCAACAACCTACTGAAAAATTACACATACAACCAGATTAAAGAATATAATATATGTCTAGGCAAGGTTTATCTGAGAGCATTTGGTCTTTGCTTGGGCAAAGTACCAGACTGGTGGAACTAACCTTCTTGGATATTTAACAGCCATATTATGAGGCCTATACTAATTTGGACAGATGGACATTAAAGACAGTTTTTGCTCCTTTCTCTCCTAAGTCGACTAAGTTCCAGGGGACTATGAAAATCTCGCAAAACGTCTGCAACTGTGGTTAGTCACCTGTCCTCTTGATCGAGGTCGCCATGGAGACCCCACCAGATGGACTTGAACCAGTGTCCAGTCTATAAAGAGGAGGGTCAACAGAGAGGAAACATTTCCTCCATGCTTCCAAGCAAAGCCAGCCATAGTCGAGCAGGACCTTTGACTTTTCTTCACATAGGTGGAACTGGTAAAAGAATGTAGCAGGGCCTCCTCCCAAGCTCATGTTACCCCTGAGGAACAGATCCTTAAACGACCTTAAATGTAAAAACAAATTGGTTTATCTGGGCAAGTTTTAGGGTCTTAAACACCCAAAAGGAAAGTATAACCAAAGATTAATGAGGTCAATATAATTTTTTAAGAGTCTTTATGTATAGCTAAAGGCTACATAACAAGAAACAATGCCAAACAGGAGATACCTTCCTTTGAGTTATTGGCCAGGGTGGCCCAAAAGACTCCCAGACAGTAACCCACCATAGAACTCGGAAAATGAACAGAAGACTCCAATCTTATCTAAAGGAATATTGATGTTAGATGAGGAACAGTTGATCTTCCTAAAACAAGTCTCTCCTGATAGGCTGACTAGATTCAGCAGATGGACAAGCACTGGGGAATGGCTGGGGATGCCAACAACACAGTGGACAGTAACAGGGATGACAGAGTATACAGGTTCCAGTGGGGGTAGGGGGAGAAAGCTGTGGGAGGGTGCTATTTTGGTTAAGTGGGTATATTGATGAGTAAGATTGTGTGGGATGTTCTGTATGAGATACACAAAAAAATCAAAAAATTAAAAAGACATATTTGAGGAGGAAACATAAAAATTTACTTAATGTTAATTAGTAGAGGTGATAAACATTACCATTGAAATCTACCTGATGACTTTATATCCGTACTCATGTGCCAAGGATCTGAGTGTAACTGACTATGACTAGTAATAATCAGATACATAGAGATTAAAGACACATGTGCAAACATCTAAGTGTTAGTAGCATTAAAAATATAGGAAACAGCATATTTTAAAATGAAATGAAGAGCTTCTTTAAAGGGCAAAAGTTCATTCAATTTTATGTCGTACGGGGTTTATAATGAGTTCAGTCTTGTATACAACTGTATTAATTCAACTGTGAACCTAAAAATTTACAGTCACTTTTGAAAGAGATGTATTGTTGCTCTGGAATTGTTACTGAATATGTTAAAGCTGTAATGAAATACTTCTTCTAATCATGTGGTTATTAAATAAAAATAAATAAATTTTTAAAAAATAGAGCAAACAATACTGGAGAGATGGCTTAATGGGTAAAGAATACTTGCCACCAAGCCTGAAGCCCTCAGTTCAGTCCCTGGGATCCACATGCTGAAAGGAGAGAACCAACTCCAGCAAGTTGTCCTCTGACCTCCACATGCATTCCATGGCACAAGCGCATGTACATACACACACACACACACACACACACACACACACACACACACACACACAAATAAATAATAAATAAGTAAATAAATAAATAGTAAATACATACATAAATAAATAAAAAACATACATTCATAAAAAATAAAAGAACAGAGAAAACTGCTGCTAAGACCAAACTGCTACATGTGACCTAGCCTCTTGGGGACCAGGAGAGTCATTTCCTCTGTTTCCACTGCCTGCAAACCCCTTCCCATGCATGCCATGTAGCCTGCTCGAACCACAGGGACAAGATAAGATCAGCTCTCAGTCCTCATCAGAGAAGCTTCTTTTTGCAGTGGATGGTGGTTAATAAAGAGATTCAACATCTTGTCAAGCTGCCAAGAGTAACTGTTAGTAGATGGCTCAGCCTGAAATGAGACATCTCACACCCTGTGGTGGTTTGAACAAAAAATATCCCCATCAGGCTGGAGAGATGGCTCAGTGGTTAAGAGCACTGACTGCTCTTGCAGAGGGCCCAGGTTCAATTCCTAGCACCCACATGGCGGCTATGAACCGTCCTTAACTTCAGATCCAGGGGAATCCAACACCCTCTTCTGCAGGCATACATGCGGGCAAAACATTCATACACATAAAATAATAAATAAAATATTTTTAAATTATAGTACATTAATTCAGTGAGATACCATGGATCCTTTAAAGTCATGTTTTAGTTATGTAGTTATGTATGTTAAATAGATACATTGTACTTGACTTGATAGGCCTTAACATATATGACAGAATACATGAAATCTGGTGGGGGGGGGCTATAAGGTGGGTGCAGATAAGGGAAGGAGTCTAAATATTAAGATGTATTGTATGAAAATGCACAAAAATTCAATTAAAAATACATTGATAGGGCTGAAGAGATGACTCAGCAGTTAAGAGCGCTGACTGCTTTTGCAGAGGACCCAAGTTCAGTTCCTAGCATTCACATGGCGACTCACAACTATCTGTAGCTCCAGTTCCAGGGGATCCAACACAGTTCTTCTGGCCTCCGTGGGCATTGCATAATGTGGGTGCACTTACATACATGCAGGCAAAACACTTATACACATAAAAAAATCAAAATAATAAAATATTTTAAAAGTATATACATTGAGAAAAAAATCCCCCATAAACTCATGCATTTGAATGTTTGAGCCCCTGTCGGCGCTGTTTGGGGAGCATATGGAACTTTTAGGATGTGGAGACTTACTGAAGGAAGTACACTACTTTAAGAGTTTCAAGCAACACCCCACTTCCAGTTTGCTCTCTGATTTCTATGTGTGGTTGGAAATGTGATCTCTCAGCTTTTTGCTCCAGCAACCTGCTACCATGCCTCCCCCGCCATTATAGGCCCCTCCTTCTGGAACCACAAGCTGAAATAAACTGTTCCATAAGTCACTTTTGGTCATGCTGTTTTACCACAGCAACAAAAACTAACTAATACACACTCTCTGCTCCCAAGACTCAGTGACCATCATAGAAGAAAGGGAAGAAAAATTGTAAGAACCAAAGGTCAGGAAGGACTTCTGTCAAATATTATCCTCTGCACATGACAGGGATATGGTAAAAGTGAACACACAGCAGATGTGGTTGCCTGCACAAGGCCTGTGCAAGATCAAGCCAGTCAGCAGTCCAGCATGGATGAGGGAGGGGCTCACAAGGACCCAGCCACAGCTGAGATGTTATTGGCAGTTGATGGCCTTTGAGGGAGAGTCAGTTTTCTTCTGGGGTGTGACCATAGTAAGTTGCCCATGCTCCAGTGGATGCCTCCCATACCCATGCCTGTCTGGGTAGCACTAATTTTGGTCTCAGTGGGCTATTTTTTAAAAAGAGGACATGTGGCTGAAGAGATGGCTCAGCAGTTGAGAGTACTGGCTGTTCTTGCAGAGGACCCAGGTTTGATTCCCAGCACCCACATGGCTGCTAAGAACCATCCATAACTCTAGTTCCTGACCACTGTGGGCATTGCATGACACAGATGCACTTACAGGCAATATATTCATACACATAAAATAATAAATAAATTTTAGAAAGACTTGAAGTTAGGATGGGAACATGGGAGGATCTGGGAAGAGTTGGAGGGTAGGAGTGGAGGATAAATATAATCAAAATATATACATGTATGAAATTCTCAATAAATTTATTAATTTTTTAAAGAATAGAAAAAAATAAAATAGAGCACTATTTTAATCATCTTTAATAGAGAGTAAACAGGTTTTATAAACTTTCCCAATAAATAAATCTTTCCTACTGTGAGCTATTCAATATTCTTTGTCCATAAAGAAGGCCTTGCCATTATGACTGCTGGAAAGTAGCAATGTTAGTAAAATAACAATTGTTGAAACTTTTTACAGAGTTGGTATTATGGCTTAAATGTGAACTGTCCCTCATGGGCTCATGTGTTTTAACACTTAGTCCCCTGCTAGTAGCACCTGTTTGAAAGATTGTGGAACTTTTAGTAAGTGGATCCTTGCTGGAGAAAATAGGGCACTATGGGCAGGCATGAGTCTTTTTTAGCCTGGTCTCAATTCCTGTCCACTCTCTGCTTCCCAGCTGAGGATACAATGTGAGCAGCCCATCCCTTCCCCACCATTATTAACTGGAACCCTTCTTAAACTGTAAGCCCAAATAACCCTATCCTTCCTTAAGTTGTTCCTTGTCAGGGTTTTGGTCACACCAACAAGAAACAGTAACTAATACAGTTGACTATTCAACAAGTACACAGGATAAATCACACCATTATATAAATTTATTACTGAAGTGTTAGCTGAAAAGAAAGGAAATAAAAGTAGAAAATTGGAGGCAAAGACTGAATTATGGAGCTTTTTTATGTTGTTTGTTTGTTTTTACATTTTTGTTTCATTTTGTTCTATTTTTAGACTCTGTGATGAGCCTGAAGCTGTTGTCTGTTCCGTCTTGCATACGTTTGGCATGAAAATAACTAGACTGGCAAGATGGCTCAGCAGGTAAAGGCACTTGGTGCCAAGACTGATGACCTGAGTCTGATCCCTAAAACCCACACGGTGGAAGGAGAGAACTGACTCGTGAAAGTTGTCTCTGACCTCCACACGCACGCTGGGGTAGACAGACAGAGAGACAGACACACACACACACACACACACACACACACACACACACACACACACACACACACGCCTGGATAAGTAAATGTAAAGAAATGAATGTTTTAATACTCTAGCATTTCAATAAACATTATATTTAAAAAGGAAGACGATAAAAGCATACGGTGACATCCAAATGTCATGTTCTGTGCATGGTTGTCTTTCCATGTTAATCTGTTAGCTATAGTTCCTGTCTCACGGAAATTCTTACAACTGATCTATTGTTTTACAAAGCTAATTAAAATGATGGTATTATTTTACCCAGAATACACTTCATTACTTTGGGTTTTGCCTAAAGGAGAAAATAGTTAAGAAAAGAAATCATGAATCAATGTAAATACCAAAGGCAAGGATTATTGCCTTCAGCATGACAAGGTGAAGAGCTCTACAGACCCGTCCCTTGAGAAACTGGAGAAACCTACTCTGCAAAAGTAATCATTCAGCACCTCTGCAGAAGTGGTTGTAAGGGCACATACAGCAAAAACATTTACTCAAGAAAATCTCCCCAAATGTGGTAAAGACCGAGAGAGTCTGTGTTATTTGAATCACGATCTGCTCCCCTCTGCATCCGACTTCAGACTTCTGTGGGCAAGTATACAAAGTCTCACTCTCTCTGCAGCAACCAGTCAGGGGCCTAACTTCCTAGGAGGGGCAGGATATGAGTGGGTATCATCCTGTTTCTAACAACTGCTGAAGATAAGGTACTGACAAGTACAGCCAAAGGGCCAGCTCTCTCTTCTTCCAGCATCTTCACTTTGTGCTGTGTGTGTGTGTGTGTGTGTGTGTGTGTGTGTGTGTGTGTGTAAGTTGAGAAGACCTGAGGCTTCTGCCTATCTACCTCAAGTACTCAGCTTCTAAAATGGGGGTATCATTCAGG